>NC_060186.1:15332304-15587304 GCF_021184085.1 Oncorhynchus gorbuscha | reverse complement strand
GAGAAAGAGAGAGCGAGAGAGACAGAGAGAGAGAGAGCGAGAGAGACAGAGATTTGTAAGTCGCTCTGGATAAGAGCGTCTGCTAAATGACTTAAATGTAAATGTAAATGTAGAGAGCGAGAGAGACAGAGAGAGAGTGGGAGAAAGAGAGAGCGAGAGAGACAAAGAGAGAGAGTGGGAGAAAGAGAAAGAGAGAGCCAGACATTCCAACAATCAATGGCACCTTGTTACCCTCTTGTACCTCATCGGTGGTCACATGACCAATCAGGCGCTCTATGATTGGGTAGTGGGTTGCAAGGTACACATATTAGCACAGTACGTCTTACGTCATTCTGAACCCCCACCCCCCCACTCCCTCCCTCAACCCCACAACTCCCCGCTCCTCGTCCAAAACGCTACCCCTGACACCAGACACCCCACTGGGGCTTACACTCGCTCCAGTACCCATCTCTGACCTCTGACCTCACACATATCATATCAATGGGACTTTACAGGAGTGAGGAGGTGTGGGAAACTGTCCACCTGCACCCAGTCTAAACTTAGCTGTTAAACACCAGTTTGATGGCTTCTTGTATACTTTTAAAATGTGTTCTGTGATGAAGAGAGAGAGAGAGAGAGAGAGAGAGAGAGAGAGAGAGAGAGAGAGAGAGAGAGAGAGAGAGGAGAGAGAGAGAGAGAGAGAGAGAGAGAGAGAGAGAGAGAGAGAGAGAGAGAGAGAGAGGAGAGAGAGAGAGAGAGAGAGAGAGAGAGAGAGAGAGAGAGAGAGAGAGAGAGAGAGAGAGAGAGAGAGAGAGAGAGAGAGAGAGGAGAGAGAGAGAGAGAGAGAGAGAGAGAGAGAGAGAGAGAGAGAGAGAGAGAGAGAGAGAGAGAGAGAGAGAGAGAGAGAGAGAGAGAGAGAGAGAGAGAGAGAGAGAGAGAGAGATGGTTTCTACCTGTGTGGGGTTGTAGAGTTCCTGCAGTGCGTTGCGGGAGCCTTTCCTACAGCACACGTCCGCCGCAAACTGGTTCCTCCGCATGACTGTTAGAAGGAACAGAGAGAGGACCGTTAGCAATGCCCAATCACACTGGAACAACAGCAACAACAACCAATCACATTGTTACAACTTAAACAACAACCAATAAGAGAGTGGGCCTAATAATGTTAACTACAACAGCATTCACATAGAATAAATGACCGTAAAGCTTATATTCTGTAGGGGTCAAATGTAGGGGTCAAGTGCACTGTGACAGCTAAACTACAAGGCCAGGTCCCTATACACACAACCAACAGCCAGACAAACCAACAGCCAGACAAACCAACAGCCAGACAAACCAACAGCCAGACAATACAAACGCTTTAATTACTGGATGAAAGAGCCCACTGAATAACTACATGAGATTGAACAGAACAGTGGGTGTGGGTGAACAACAATACTTTTGAGAGCCTTACTTTTCTCTGTTCTATGTTTCATCATCCTCACTGATCTAAGGGGGGGGGGGTAGGCCAACCGCAGACAAACCCACTTCCTGTATCTTTGTTTCTAACCCAGTGCATCGTTTCCTGTTTGTGCGGCATGTTGTGGACAAAATCATATCCGTTTCTGTCACCAGGGGAATGGATGAGAGCTGAGTGCTTGTTAGTGTAACGAACCACCGCAGACTGTCCATTATACCATTATACCTTACCTTCAGTAGGAGAGGGGGAAGAGAGGCCCCTGTACACCTCAGTGTGATGGGTGACCTGTCACCTGGCTGTGAAAGCAGCTTCTTAATAATGCAGTTCATTCCTGCTCCCTACAGGCAATTACTGCTCTTTCAGCAGAATACACACACACACACTGACTGCAGCAGAGACCGTGTTAGAGAACAGAACAGTAATGAGGATTCATCCATGATATCTGGGGGTGATTACTCTCTCCTACTGGAAATGGCAGTAGTGGGTCAGATATCCATTCCGAAACGCTGCCAGCAGGCCTGTTGCTAATGACGATGGATGCCAACATGTATCTGAATGAAAGCCTCCTCTGTGCTGGGTGCTAACAGTAACAAATTGTCCCACTCACTCAATCATTCTCATTTATCCTCTACTGCATCTATGGGCTGTAGGCCTAATATGTAGAGAGAAAGAGACAGAGAGAGTGAGAGAGAGAGAGAGAGTGAGAGAGAGAGACTCTTTCTCTCTCTCTCCCCACTCTCTCTCTCTCCCCACCCTCTCTCTCTCTCTCTCTCTCTCTCACTCTCTCTCTCTCTCCACACTCTCTCTCTCCACTCTCTCTCTCTCCCCCACTCACTCTCTGTCCACCCACTCTCTCTCTCCCCCACTCTCTCTCACTTCTCCAAACGCTCTCTCTCCACCCACACTCTCTCTCTCCCCACTCTCTCTCACTCTCTCCACACTCTCTCTCTCACACTCTCTCTCTCTCTCCCCACAGTCTCTCTCTCTCTCCACACTCTCTCTCTCCCCACTCTCTCTCTCTCTCTCTCTCTCTCTCTCTCCTCTCTCTCTCTCTCTCTCCTCTCTCTCTCTCTCTCTCTCTCTCTCTCTCTCTCTCTCTCTCCCCACTCTCTCTCTCTCTCTCTCCCCACTCTCTCTCTCTCCCTCCACTCTTTCTCTCTCCTTCTACACTCTCAATTCAATTCAATTCAATTTAAGGGCTTTATTGTCATAGGAAATATATGTTACATTGCGAAAGCAAGTAAAGTAGATAATAAACAAAAGTGAAATAAACAATACAAATGAACAGTAAACATTACACTCAAAGTTCCAAAAGAATAAAGAAAATTAAAATGTCATATTAAGTCTATATAGACTGTTGTAACAATGTGCAAATAGTTCAAGTACAAAAGGGAAAATAAATCAACATAACTATGGGTTGTATCTACAATTGTGTTTGTTCTTCAGTGGTTGCCCTTTTCATGTGGCAACAGGTCACACATCTTGCTGCTGTGATGGCACACTGTGGTATTTCACCCAATAGCTATTAAAGTTTAAGTTCACCCCATCACCCCCCCCCCCCCCGCCACTGACTTTCTGTATCAGTCTCTCTCATTACCTCTTGCTCTCCCCAATACCCCCTTCTGTCACGCCCTGCTCCCGCTTCCCCTCTCTGGCGCTCGAGGCGACCAGGCTGCCCTTCATTACACACACCTGTCACCATCATTACGCGCATCTGCGCTCATTGAACTCACTTGAACTCCTTCACATTGTCGATTGCCCTCTCTATATCTGTCTGTTCCTCAGTTTGTTGTCGTAATGTTGCTTTGTTCCTCCTGTCCAGACGCTGTCTGTGTTTTGTTTGATGTCTGTTTTCCATTAAATGTTCACTCCCTGTACTTGCTTCTTTTCTCCAGCGTCGGTCCTTACACTTTCTCTCCATCCCTCCCTCCCTTCCTCTATCCCTCTGTCTTGTTAATGCACAGAGTGGTAAGGGTGCCGTCTCCAGCCTGTACCCAGAGTTTTGAGAGCGTCTGTGTGTTCCACAATCATCCAAACACACACACTCCGAGCATAACGCACACCACCTTTCATCTTCCATCAGCCCCAGCTCTCATACACTAACATCCCTCCTCCTGCTTCTCCTCCTCCTCTTCCTTCTCCTCAATTTACATAACCAAATGTTGTTGCTCAATTAAATTACATAAACCATTTAGGGTGTGAGTATTCGGGGATGTTATTCTCAACTTCCTATTGTGGACTTTTACAAGCCTATTAAATCAGCAACTCTTTGTGAATCAGTGAAAATGTTCTACCAAGTCCAACGCATGGACTCCACCCACCTCAAAGGGTTACTAAGGGCGTTTGGTGTTTCCACCTTTCTCTATGAACTACTGTTGGGCAGTAGGGATTCTCTAGTGATTCTCCCTTTGCGTTCAGCTCAAAGACAGAACAGAGCCAGCCTCCCTCCCAAATCCCACCAATAACAGCTTCTGACATGCAAAGGATTCTAGGAAGTCAAGCATCACAAACCACGCAGAAACTACAGCAACACACAACAGTGAGCCCAGAATAACAAGATACTAAATCAGATTCAAAGTTGGCATACATATGTCATGTAAAACCGTCGTTGAAGGAGTGGCTGGAGTGTATATTGGGAAGCACTGTATTCACTGTGAGTTTGATTACATACTGTCGCCTCACTATAAATAGTCCTGCACAAGTTCATCAAGGTCTGTAATCACACAACATCTGCAGCCATCTATCAGCAAGGGATTATGGGATACTGGAGGATTAATCTGATGCTAATCTTACCTACACACAGAGAGCATCAATTCACTTGCCACTGTCACTGTCACTCTCTCTCTCTCTCTCTCTCTCTCTCTCTCTCTCTCTCTCTCTCTCTCTCTCTCTCTCTCTCTCTCTCTCTCTCTCTCTCTCTCTCTCTCTCTCTCTCTCTCTCTCTCTCTCTCTCTCTCTCTCTCTCTCTCTCTCTCTCTCTCTCTCTCTCTCTCTCTCTCTCTCTCTCTCACACACACACACACACACACACACACACACACACACACACACACACACACACACACACACACACAACACGGTTAGTAACACACAAAAACACACACAGTCACTAACGTGCATGAGCACACACTGATATGTACGCACACACACACACGCATACACACACACACACAGCATGATCATTACACAGGTGCACTTTGTACTGGGGACAATACAAGGCCACTCTAAAATGTGCAGTTTTATCATACAACAATGCCACAGATGTCTCAAGTTTTGAAGGACTGTGCAATTGGCATGCTGACTGCAGGAATGTCCACCACAGCTGTTGCCAGATCATTTCAATTCAAAAGCATATCTGTATTCCCAGTCATGTGAAATCCATAGATTAGGGCCTAATGAATGTATTTCAATTGACTGATTTCCTTATATGAACTGTAACTCAGTAAAATATTTGAAATCTTTGAAAATGTTGCATGTTGCATTTATTTCAGTATATATCAGTGTATAAGTCTCCCAACATACACAACAACCTATCGTGGACAGGTTACTAAACAGTGGGGCTACAGCTTCATGATATACTGCTATAATCAGAACACTAACTGGACAGATGAGTTTAGTTTGATTATAGTTGTACCTCTGTGTGTGGTCTATTGGTCGGCTTTGAGTATAGGTCTTTGAGTATAGGTCTTTGAGTAGGTCGAAGGGTCATTTAGCTGTGTGATCATGCAGGTCTCTCGGAACGAAGCAATATGGTCAGGCGAAGAGGCTAGTGCTTGCCTAGGTGTGTTGCTTCCCACCGGGCAGCAGTTGCTTCCCACCGGGAAGCTGAGTCACATGTCGCCAGCGGTAGCTAAAGTAGCCAATTTGTTCCAAATAGTTTCTAGCCACGTCTATCAGGACAATCGACTCAACGGAATCCATACGTCTCTCCCCTCATCCCCAATGATGGGACCCCCATTCTAAGGCCTCTGAGTAATGGTTGCCCTCTCACTGCCTGACTCAATATTCCCAACATTGAATAGGAATGGAATTTGGAATGGGGAAATGGGGAACATGACCACAGTGCAGAAACTCTTAGCTATGGAGAAGTCTGTTTGGTTCTTTATGATTTTTAAGTGTAGAAATAAATAACATAGACACACACACACACAGAAACAGGATGGATGAATAAACAGAGGAGCATGTTGTACACCCATATTTGGCCTCTGACTAAGAGACAGCGGTCAGTCACACAGTCAGAGGCGGCCAAGCATGGTCAGATATGGTCTGAGGCGGTCAAGCATGGTTAGACAGTCACACAGAGAGATGGACAAACTACAGCAGACAGACATGAATCACAAACCACAAGCCCAGAGGAGGTAAACATACGGGACCAGTGGGAGATTCATAGTAACGGAAAAAAGAGAGAGATGGAGTGAGAAAGGGAGCGGTGAGGAAGGGAGGGAAGGAGGGGGAAGATATGGACACAGACAGCAGGAGGGAGGAACCCACTGAACCTCTCAGTGTGACAACCCTGGGACTGTCACACACACACACCTCCTGTACTGCCCTGTCTGTACCCCTCCAGTCATGAAAGTGAATATGAGTGAACAGAGGGTAGACTAATCAGAGATAGAGAGAGAGAGGTGCAGATGAAGAGACAGGCAACTAGACAAGGATATGAACCATAGATAATTTGTAAGGTGATGCATAGCAGCCACTGCAGTAGGCACCAAAGCGCTCACCACACATTAGCCTTTATAGCATTCCTTCCTTCCTCCCTCCCTCCTCTTCTGGACCCCCAACATCACCCTCCCGTGCCTGGCAGTGGTCAACAGGATGGGTGTCTCAAAAAACACCTCATTCTGCAAACAGGAGAAAACGGGCTGTTTTCAAAACACCACAGGGAAGAACCACACACTCCATCACGCATGCAGTCACTCTCTGTGTGTGTGTGTGTGTGTGTGTGTGTGTGTGTGTGTGTGTGTGTGTGTGTGTGTGTGTGTGTGTGTGTGTGTGTGTGTGTGTGTGTGTGTGTGTGTGTGTGTGTGTGTGTGTGTGTGTGTGTGTGTGTGTGTGTGTGTGTGTGTGTGTGTGTGTGTGTGTAGGCCTGTGTTCTACAACATTATATAGTATCCCCTCCTCATGGTTAGACACAACAACATTATATAGTATCCCCTCCTCATGGTTACAGACCCAACAACATTATATAGTATCCCCTCCTCATGGTTACAGACCCAACAACATTATATAGTATCCCTTCCTCATGGTTACAGACCCAACAACATTATATAGTATCCCTTCCTCATGGTTACAGACCCAACAACATTATATAGTATCCCCTCCTCATGGTTACAGACACAACAACATTATATAGTATCCCCTCCTCATGGTTACAGACCCAACAACATTATATAGTATCCCCTCCTCATGGTTACAGACACAACAACATTATATAGTATCCCCTCCTCATGGTTACAGACACAACAACATTATATAGTATCCCTTCCTCATGGTTACAGACCCAACAACATTATATAGTATCCCTTCCTCATGGTTACAGACACAACAACATTATATAGTATCCCTTCCTCATGGTTACAGACCCAACAACATTATATAGTATCCACTCCTCATGGTTACAGACCCAACAACATTATATAGTATCCCTTCCTCATGGTTACAGACACAACAACATTATATAGTATCCCCTCCTCATGGTTACAGACCCAACAACATTATAGTGTCCCCTCCTCATGGTTACAGACCCAACAACATTATATAGTATCCCCTCCTCATGGTTACAGACCCAAGAACATTATAGTGTCCCCTCCTCATGGTTACAGACCCAACAACATTATATAGTATCCCCTCCTCATGGATACAGACCCAACAACATTATAGTGTCCCCTCCTCATGGTTACAGACCCAACAACATTATATAGTATCCCTTCCTCATGGTTACAGACCCAACAACATTATAGTGTCCCCTCCTCATGGTTACAGACCCAACAACATTATAGTGTCCCCTCCTCATGGTTACAGACCCAACAACATTATATAGTATCCCCTCCTCATGGTTACAGACCCAACAACATTATAGTGTCCCCTCCTCATGGTTACAGACCCAATAACATTATAGTGTCCCCTCCTCATGGTTACAGACCCAATAACATTATATAGTATCCCTTCCTCATGGTTACAGACCCAACAACATTATAGTGTCCCCTCATCGTAGAGAAAAGCACATGGGCTACTTATAATACACAAAGTAAGCAAAACAATGAAATAAATCCACCATTGCCTAAAATGATGAATAAGATACTAAAGAGATAGACCTATATAAGCAATATAACAATTGAGATGTTCAAACTATGGCATAAGGGAACAATGAGTGGATAAGAGGCAAGCCGTAATTTCGATTAAGACATTTATGAGCGAGTTGTCAATTTGTTCAGCACTTTTGAAATGGACAGCGACAGAACTCAACACATGGGCCATTCTTACAGTATGTTCCCTGTACACCAAGTCAGAACCATATAATAAATAAAGGGGGCATATAAGCAGACAATGAAAGATTATACAATATTTAATGATGACATTTCTCCAGAAAAAGGCTATAGGCTACATGTGCAATAGGCCTATAGGCTAAGTTCTGAGGGGGAGAGGGACCAAATTATTAGGGTGATGCACATGGGCTACTTACAACTTACTACACAACATACACTTAACACTACTTTCTTAGCTACAGTATACATATCTCCCTGGCATATTACGTCATTTATGCATCAGCATAAAATACATATTTTTGTTGTGCTGTGCTCACATGAACGAGGTGCGGCGGGCCTTCATGTGGACAAACGTTGTTATCAAAGTCCAACAATCTCTGGATTTATAGTGCTTTCAAGACAACTGGGAACTCTGGCCCTTTCAGACAGATGTTTTAAGCCCTTAAACCAGACTTGGACCACACTCCCTCTCCACCGAATAGCTGGCAGGGGAAGTTTTACATTGCAGTTAGCCATTGACTCCTTCCAAACCACTCATTGTTGAATTTGCGATTTCCGACTTGTTGTGTAATGTTTATGTCCAATGGCCGATGAGCAAGATACGTTTTATCTATCATTTCTGTCCAATCAAAACTACAGTAGATATAACGTGATTTGATGTCATCTTCTCTGTGGCCAATGACTTTGAGCCTTCTTGGACAGGCACTTCTAATATAAATATACAAATATATACAGTGCCTTGCGAAAGTATTCGCCCCCTTGAACTTTGCGACCTTTTGCCACATTTCAGGCTTCAAACATAAAGATATAAAACTGTATTTTTTTGTGAAGAATCAACAACAAGTGGGACACAATCATAAAGTGGAACGACATTTATTGGATATTTCAAACTTTTTTAACAAATCAAAAACTGAAAAATTGGCCGTGCAAAATTATTCAGCCCCTTTACTTTCAGTGCAGCAAAATCTCTCCAGAAGTTCAGTGAGGATCTCTGAATGATCCAATGTTGACCTAAATGACTAATGATGATAAATACAATCTACCTGTGTGTAATCAAGTCTCCGTATAAATGCACCTGCACTGTGATTGTCTCAGAGGTCCGTTAAAAGCGCAGAGAGCATCATGAAGAACAAGGAACACACCAGGCAGGTCCGAGATACTGTTGTGAAGAAGTTTAAAGCTGAATTTGGATACAAAAATATTTCCCAAGCTTTAAACATCCCAAGGAGCACTGTGCAAGCGATAATATTGAAATGGAAGGAGTATCAGACCACTGCAAATCTACCAAGACCTGGCCGTCCCTCTAAACTTTCAGCTCATACAAGGAGAAGATTGATCAGAGATGCAGCCAAGAGGCCCATGATCACTCTGGATGAACTGCAGAGATCTACAGCTGAGGTGGGAGACTCTGTCCATAGGAAAACAATCAGTCGTATATTGCACAAATCTGGCCTTTATGGAAGAGTGGCAAGAAGAAAGCCATTTCTTAAAGATATCCATAAAAAGTGTCATTTAAAGTTTGTCACAAGCCACCTGGGAGACACACCAAACATGTGGAAGAAGGTGCTCTGGTCAGATGAAACCAAAATTGAACTTTTTGGCAACAATGCAAAATGTTATGTTTGGCGTAAAAGCAACACCCTGAACACACCATCCCCACTGTCAAACATGGTGGTGACAGCATCATGGTTTGGGCCTGCTTTTCTTCAGCAGGGACAGGGAAGATGGTTAAAATTGATGGGAAGATGGATGGAGCCAAATACAGGACCATTCTGGAAGAAAACCTGATGGAGTCTGCAAAAGACCTGAGACTGGGACGGAGATTTGTCTTCCAAAAAGACAATGATCCAAAACATAAAGCAAAATCTACAATGGAATGGTTCAAAAATAAACATATCCAGGTGTTAGAATGACCAATTCAAAGTCCAGACCTGAATCCAATCGAGAATCTGTGGAAAGAACTGAAAACTGCTGTTCACAAATGCTCTCCATCCAACCTCACTGAGCTCGAGCTGTTACGCAAGGAGGAATGGGAAAAAATTTCAGTCTCTCGATGTGCAAAACTGATAGAGACATACCCCAAGCGACTTACAGCTGTAATCGCAGGATTACAACACCTACAAAGTATTAACTTAAGGAGGCTGAATAATTTTGCACGCCCAATTTTTCAGTTTTTGATTTGTTAATTTTTTTTGAAATATCCAATAAATGTCGTTCCACTTCATGATTGTGTCCCACTTGTTGTTGATTCTTCACAAAAAAATACAGTTGTATATCTTTATGTTTGAAGCCTGAAATGTGGCAAAAGGTCGCAAAGTTCAAGGGGGCCGAATACTTTCGCAAGGCACTGTAAATATAAATATAACTGCCGAGCTCTCCCTGTAGATTCGGCGGTGATGTAGTGCCCCCACGAGTGACAGAACACTGAGCCAATCACTGCGCAACTAGAGAAGATTACTGCCTTACTCAAGAAAGAGACCATGTTTGTATATGTGAGCTGTTGGGGGATGGGGTATTCTGGCTGTCAGTCTGTGTAAGGTCTACTCGTCTGTCATCTGGGGGGAAGGAGGGGGGGGTAAAACTATAGGAAGGGGCTGTGTCAACAGCCTGCAATTCATCTGACACACCGCAGATCTAGTCCCCGTTTCCACTAGCTACTTCAGAGTGATTGATTGTTTATAGAACAAACAGACTACTCTCTCCTGAGTCCCTATGCTTTCCCACCGAAATCCACTCAGACTCCGCACAGACTCAAAACTCCCTGTTTTACACATTTACCACCAGACGATGTGACCTCTGACACATAGGAAATGAGGAAGTTACGCTCACTGCTCTAATTCGCCGTACTTCAGACTGAAGGTCAGGGGTCAAGCTGTGACGGGTCAGGTGAGGTCAAAGTGTCACTCATTGTTCACTGTTGGAGCTGGGGTTGTCACAGTAGGAATCAATGGCAAACACACGAACACGCACGTGCATGCAAAATCATACATACACATAACTATTTCTCAATTGAATAGACATGCCCTCTAGCGCTTACATTTTTCTATTTCCCTTTTGCTTTCCTCGCTCTCTCTAATTTCCTCTATGAAATATTAATCCTGTGTGTCTCATGGGTCCCTGTCGTTCCTGATCTCAGCACGCTTCCCTGCATCCCTCAACCGTCGGTTCGCCCTGCCCTGCCTCCTGTCTCACACTCCCACTGGGACACAGGGATTTAATGATTACACACACACACACACACACACACACACACACACACACACACACACACACACACACACACACACACACACACACACACACACACACACACACACACACACACACACACACACACACACACACACACACACACACACACACACACACACACACACACGTATTTCTCTCATGGCTATGTTTGTCAAAGAATGCTTCCAGGAAGGATTTCTGTTCTGTTTTCTGCTCTTCATGTCGTCTGCTTTGGATTTATTCTTGTCTGTTTTAGTTCTGGTCCTGGTGCTTCTGATTTGATCTGTGTTACAGGAAGTCTAGAGATTAGCTCAAATCTTTGCTGTTTCTGTGAGCCAGCCAAGGGAGATTGGGGCCTCTTAAATTGATGCTAACACACACACACGCTCACACACACACACGCTCCCTCTGTGACTGTCTGATTAAAGTTGCATTTAAAGACAGCATCCCAGCAGTCAGGGGGTCTGGTCAAAGCCCCGGTCTCAGCAGGAGCAGAAACACAGCCTGTGGGACACGTCTTTAAACCAAGCAGCTGGACACACAGAGGCACGCACACAAGGCGAGGTCAATGCAGTACAATATGGAAAGCATTTTAATGGGCGACTAGCTTTGTCGCCACTCGCTGTCTTCAGCTAATGAGGGGACAAATAGAGAGCGAGAAAGAGAGAGAAATAGAGAAGGAGAAGGAGTATAGAAGCCTCAGCAGGTTATTGCCATAACAGGTACTAGGTTTTGTATTGTGCTCCAGCGGTGTAATTAATTGGCTGTTTTTGTTCTTCTGCCAAAAAACTGAACCAGACACGATGACAGAGCTGCCTAAGGCACGCCCGAGGGGTCCTACAGGAAGAGAGAGGGCACCTGTGAAATATCACTGAGGAATGTGAGCTCACTAGATCCCTGCACTCCACCTAGCCTATCAATGTCATGTCCATAATCAATGCATTGAAGCGGTAATATCTCACAACACACTGTTATATACTGACTCATGAGTACTGGCAGGACTACATGTCCATTATTAGACTGTGTCCTGTCTCTATCAGAGATAATCAACACACTGTTATATACTGACTCATGAGTACTGGCAGGACTACATGTCCATTATTAGACTGTGTCCTGTCTCTATCAGAGATAATCAACACACTGTTATATACTGACTCATGAGTACTGGCAGGACTAAATGTCCATTATTAGACTGTGTCCTGGCTCTATCAGAGATAATCAACACACTGTTATATACTGACTCATGAGTACTGGCAGGACTAAATGTCCATTATTAGACTGTGTCCTGTCTCTATCAGAGATAATCAACACATATTAACCTGATCATCTTCTGAAGTTGTGGAGCGAGGCTTCAACTGACCCCTGATCAATACAATGACTACCCCCCTTTCTACTGGGACTGTGAGACTGACTATGATTAGCAGACTCTACTGACAATCCTCTGATCTGTTGGTCCTGATTGGACAGAAGATGAGTCCCTCCTCCCACCTCTGGCTCCTTAATGTGGCTCATTAGACACATTGAGTCGTGTGTTAATGAAATAAACAGCAGAGTTAATAGATTGCAGCCAGCTCCCAAATACAAAGGATCAACTCAGCAGTTACTATGGCAACAGCTTGGTGGTCTCCTCTTTTCATAGATAAGCACACATACACACAGTGTTGTTACTGGACATTAGTCGAGCTGCCGTGTTTACGGGCCCCCTGTGGGGATGCCATTGACTCAGCTGGCCACACATGATGCTTTGGGGCTTAAGAAGACTGAGATACCATCTGGTAGACAGGTGGACAAAACCACAACACAACATACCCACAAAACCAGAACAACACCAACCTGGTCACAACCACAACACAACATCCCCACAAAACCAGAACAACACCAACCTGGTCACAACCACAACACAACATCCCCACAAAACCAGAACAACACCAACCTGGTCACAACCACAATACAACATCCCCACAAAACCAGAACAACACCAACCTGGTCACAACCACAACACAACATCCCCACAAAACCAGAACAACACCAACCTGGTCACAACCACAACCACTGACCTAAAGTAATTCTGGACAAAATCAGATCAATGACTCAAAACCTTAGATCAGCAGAACAATGACCGGAATCAAACATCAGGACAGAGATGTAACCAAATGGACAGATGAAATGTGGCATGACAGAGATGATGTTGAGGAGGTCCCATACTGTAGGCTGTATGTCCTGTTAGTGGGAGTTGTGTTTAAAATAATTACATGCAGCATGTAGGCAATTTCCACTGGATATACTGTACTGAATGATACTCTAGGTTTAGATGATCACGTTAAACTAACGTTTTTTTCATTGCTTACTAAGCGTTCTTTGTGGGAGCCCATGATGCTGGTGTCAGCGTCACCAAAGTGTTAAAGAACTGTTGGCGTAACGCCGCCGAACTATGTCACTGTGTTACTGTGTGTGCTACGTTGAGTCTGCAGATTACATTTTGACAGTGTGTGTGTGTGTGTGTGTGTGTGTGTGTGTGTGTGTGTGTGTGTGTGTGTGTGTGTGTGTGTGTGTGTGTGTGTGTGTGTGTGTGTGTGTGTGTGTGTGTGTGTGTGTGTGTGCGTGCGTGCGTGTGTGTGTGTGCGTGCGTGCGTGCGTGCGTGCGTGCGTGCGTGCGTGCGTGTGTGTGTATGCGTGTGTGAGAGAGAGAGACAGGTTGAGAAGCTCCAGACATTCTCTGGAAATGCAAAGGCATTTCACACTGACAGAATTCAAGGTCACTCAAATGTCATATAACACTGACTTGAGGGCTCTTTCTGTCTGTTCTGCATCATTCCTTTTCCCAATTGCCTTCTCTATTCCTCTCTCTCATCTTTCTTTGTACCCACATACTGTATAAGTCTCTCTCCACTCCCTATCATATTTGTCTTTCGGCCAGTCTCTCTGCATAAACAATTGATGCCCCTCTCTTTCTGTCCTTCCCCTCTCTCTCTCTCTTCCTTCCCTTTTCCTTCTCTCTCTCTCTCTCTCTCTCTCTCTCTCTCTCTCTCTCTCTCTCTCTCTCTCTCTCTCTGTCTGTCTGTCTGTCTGTCTGTCTGTCTGTCTGTCTGTCTGTCTGTCTGTCTGTCTGTCTGTCTGTCTGTCTGTCTGTCTGTCTGTCTGTCTGTCTGTCTGTCTGTCTGTCTGTCTGTCTGTCTGTCTGTCTGTCTGTCTGTCTGTCTGTCTGTCTGTCTGTCTGTCTGTCTGTCTGTCTGTCTGTCTGTCTGTCTGTCTGTCTGTCTGTCTGTCTGTCTGTCTGTCTGTCTGTCTGTCTGTCTGTCTGTCTGTCTGTCTGTCTGTCTGTCTGTCTGTATGTATGTGTATGTATGTGTATGTATGTGTGTGTGTATGAGACCCAGCTCTATATATATCTCCAGAGGCCAGCTGTGGCTCCATGGGGGTTGAGCTGGCACCTTCCCCAGAGCAGAACTGCCCTCGCTGGGACACTGCAAGGTCGCAAACCCCTAATTGTCTGAGCCGCACCCTGGAGAGGGAGGAGAAGGATAGAGGGAGAGAGAGAGAGAGAGAGGGTGATGAAAGAGAGAAATATAGATAAGAGAAAGGAGGAAGGGAACAGCCGTACAAAAGTCTAGATGAGTTTGAGAGAACAAAACTGGAGAGAGAAGTACTAAGCAAAAAACATTGTGTGAGAAGGAGAAAATTACACTATAAAACTTTCCCATTAAGTCATGGTAGAAATGTCATTTACAGACACTTATTGAGAGACAGATAGACGGAGAGAGCGAGAGAGACAGAAACAGACCAAAAGATAGTGGAAAAACAGGTTTAAGGAACTCATCCCGAACAGTAGTCTATTGTATATCTTCTATACCCTGAGGCTGATCTTCCTATAAACCCAGGAGACCAGCACAAACCCACAGACCCACATTGGAACAAGAACCGTCTTTGCTCCAGTCTGTTTCTGCCTTAGTCAACTCCATTGTTATGCAGAAACCACACTGAAACACAGTTTGGTTAATTCCATTTAAAGCCATGAATTGAACTGGACTACTATGAAGAGAGATCCATGTCAAATCCGTAATTGACAGGAATTGAAATGGGATTCACTTTTAGCTTTTCCAACAGAGATCAGACATTAATTGGCTGCTTCTTTTCTACAGAGGCCATTGATGCTAATCTAGCTAAAAGGCTACGCTAACTCTGTTAGCTTACATGGGGTTAGCATGATCCACTCCTCTATTGTATAGAGCAAAGGGATATCTGACTCAGTCAGTCAGAACAGATTTTCCCACAGGCAGAGGTAGACGTGTGTGTGTGTGTGTGTGTGTGTGTGTGTGTGTGTGTGTGTGTGTGTGTGTGTGTGTGTGTGTGTGTGTGTGTGTGTGTGTGTGTGTGTGTGTGTGTGTGTGTGTGTGTGTGTGTGTGTGTGTGTGTGTGTGTGTGTGTGTGTGTGTGTGTGTGTGTGTGTGTGTGTGCGTGCGTGCGTGCGTGCGTGCGTGCGTGCGTGTGTCTGCGTGCGTGCGTGTTTGGATATGCTTGAGCACACATACCTCTTGATTACTGTGTGCGCCTGCAAGCAGTCTAGCTCAAATCAGAGAGGATTACGTGGTAAATGCAGGTTATGCATGGGAAGAAAGACAATCAAGACAGATTGATTGGGGAAAAAAATATAGGATTACGTTAAGATGAAGTTGTGGCTAGGACGCTCCTTCAATTAAGAGTGCGCTGTGTTTGAAGTGTGAACATGGCGGTGGCTATTCTGTGGGGTGTAATTATACAAACCCTCATCACAGAGAGACAAGGGGTACCCCTCCATAGACTTCAACTGGTCTACAGTCAGCATAGGACAGAGCTTTCTTCTTCTCTCTTTAATCGATACACAGCAAGGGATGAACATGTGTATGTGTGACTGTCCATGCATTTCAATAAACCTAATTGTGTGTGTGTGTGTGTGTGTGTGTGTGTGTGTGTGTGTGTGTGTGTGTGTGTGTGTGTGTGTGTGTGTGTGTGTGTGTGTGTGTGTGTGTGTGTGTGTGTGTGTGTGTGTGTGTGTGTGTGTGTGTGTGTGTGTGTGTGTGTGTGTGTGTGTGTGTGTGTGTGTGTGTGTGTGTGCACGTATGTTTCTGTGTGTGTCTCTCTGTATGTCTGAGAAGGGAGGCAAGAAGTCTGACTCAGCACTAACTTTCATTTAGTGGGAGGAGAAGTCACAGTAACATTGCAGCCTTGACTATGTAATGGGTGTAACATACACACTGTGCTCCCTATCAGAAACTGTTCCCCTTATGTGTATATTTTCCTAAGCATGGAGCAGTGTGCTGTCATTTCCTGCACCATTAACTTCCTGAGTGACTTGTTCCCTCAGAAGACAGTTCGCAAACACTGGTCCCAATTTAAACTTGTGGAAAATACATAACCTCATAACACACGTTAGGAACAAATGTTTGAATTCAATTGTTTCCCCTCTTTCTTTGGCTTTTATTTCTCCTTCCCACATCGTCCTCTAATACTTATTTTCACGTTTCCCTCCCTCGCTTTTTATCGCTTTCTTGCAAACTGGAAAATATGTGCAGTAAAGAGTGAAAGGGTATTAGTTCTAAAGAGGCCTTTCCTCTCAGCAGATGTCTAAATGTCGTCACATTTATTTTCAATGTCTTGGAAGAAGGAGTGACACACCGCGAGGAGCAGTCTGACCCCGGTGGGAAATAAGCACTTAACACCAAGCCCTGCTACCATGGAAAGATGAGCTCACTATTTCAGGACAACACCTGTCTCTCACACCATCTGTCAAATATGACCATCAGGCCTATAGACACTTGCAAACACACACAGGCATACACACACGAGCGCACGCACAATGCACACACACACTCACATACACAGAAGATACACTGAGTGTACAAAACATTATGAACACCTGCTCTTTCCATGACATAGCTTTCACCTTGATTAACCTGGTCAGTCTATGATCCCTTATTGCTGTCACTTGTTAAATCCACTTCAATCAGTGTAGATTACATAGAAGGGGAGGAAACCATTTTCTAAGAAGGATTTTTAAACCTTGAGACAATTGAGACATGGATTGTGTATGCGTACCATGCAGAGGGTGCAGCTCAACATTAGGAAGGTGTCCGTGTATTTAATGTTACACTCAGTGTTTAAAGATAGAAGGTAGAGATGGAAAGCACATGTGTTCCTGACTGGGCCAGTGGGCATGCTTCTAAATGTCTGGTATTATTCAGTCTGGTCATTGTTTCATCTGTAGTTTCCTGTCCACACCCAGCAAGTCACAACGCTCCAGGAATAAAAAGAGATGAGAGGACACAGACGCTGGACGGAGTCAGTCAACATTCCCAACCCGAGTTCCTGTCCCTAAACAAATGCTCCAAAAACAGGCAACGATACCTGAGCTTTCCTAGAAATGACCAATTCAGCAAACTGAGTTAGGCCTACTTGAGTTACTTGCAAACTGAGTTACTTGAGTGTAACGACAGTCTATATTTTAAATATGAATATATGTATTTTTTTTGTGTGTGTATATATATATATATATATATATATACTCAGTTTGCAAGTAACTCAAGTAGGCCTAACTCAGTTTGCTGAATTGGGAATTTCTAGAAAAGCTCAGGTATCGTTGCCTGTTTTTGGAGCATTTGTTTAGGGACAGGAACTCGGGTATATATATATATACATTATATATTTCATGGATTATGTTTTAAATGCTCATAAAAGTGTGGTAATTGTGTATATTCTCCTGTTAAAAAAGATATTGTTCAACACAAGTTCAGTCAGATCTTCTGGGTCTGCTCTAATCTCCTCATCCCAAGGAGTCTCTTGCGCCAATGGCAAATTTACACACGTGAGATTAGATCTGCTCTATCAGGTACAAAAGCTAATTGTAATTAACTTGTAAATAAAAAAGAATAACAGTCATGGGAGCCTGGGACCTGATAAACCAGACAACTTCATCCAACAAGAGTCGAAGTACAGAGGGATACACTATCTAGAACCTTCTCATCGCAGATGTGGTAGGTCAAAAAAGCATGGCCAATTGTGTTTCCACCATTAGGTTCTACTGTAGGTGGAACAGGGTGACATGTTGTGTGAACTAAAACAGCATAAAACGGGTGTATCACAAAGCACGATCAAATGAATTAGCCCAGTTACAGTCATATTCTGAAACATTTAGAAATAGTTTTGTCAATTTCTTGGGTTAAATTAACCAGTTATCTACTTTTGATAATCAGCTAGTTATAGCGAGATGGTAGTTTGCTAGCTCGTTAGCTCCCATGCTGATTTCAAGTATTTTTAAACTAATACATGACTAACTCAAAAATATAACGTTTTTTCATTATGAAAGTTAACTAGCTAGCGCATCATGATTGGTGAGATTATGTCAGCTAGCTATCTCCAGTAAGGTCATGTGTTTTCACTTATTGCATGTTTGTTGTGTTCTCCCTGGTTTCCACTAGTTAAAATTGTCTATATTGTAAAATATATTTAAGGTGAGGGGTTAGGCATAAGGTTAGCAGTGTGGTTAAGGGTTAAGGTTAGTTTTAGGTTTAGGTTTAAAATAACATTTTAAGTTGTAGAAATAGGAGGGCTTTATGGCTTTGTAGCTGTGGTAACTAGTTAGGACTGTCCTCCCTGGTACACTTGCTCGTTCGTGAGCTGGCTGCTCATTTTAAATAGTAATATCTCATCTGTTCAAAACAGTGGAAGCAGGTGCAGCAGTAGCCATTCGGTTTTTGACATGCACAAGTGAAATAGCTGTATCTATACTGTTGTTCAAATGTACATATCACTTTATATACATTATCTTCTCAAAGAAACTACCGGTAGTTAGAAAACTTGGCATATATTTCTGTCATGCTGCTTTGTTGACAACTCCAACCACCTCGCGCCATGGGTATTCAGCCAATCAGCAGCTGCCGCTGTTCCATGCACCCAAACTCTCTGCTCTGGGACATACCATTCTCCCGAGGAAGGTAAAACGGGGGAGTACTGTGTGACTGAGTACTGTAGACCTGTAGTCTGGTCTGCCTTGGACATGGTCTGTCCCTCCTTCTCTCAGCGTGATCTCAGTTACATATAATGCCTGCTGTTCTCCAGTACTGCAGTCTTGCACCACCAAATTATAGTGTGTGTGTGTGTGTGTGTGTGTGTGTGTGTGTGTGTGTGTGTGTGTGTGTGTGTGTGTGTGTGTGTGTGTGTGTGTGTGTGTGTGTGTGTGTGTGTGTGTGTGTGTGTGTGTGTGTGTGTGTGTGTGTGTGTCAGTCGACCCTGAGCAAAACAGAAAGAGAAAGTGAAGAAATACGAAGATGCTTCCTCTACAGGATTGGTGGGTCCCCCACGGAACGGTTGAGCTAATGTATGCTAATGTGATTAGCATGAGGTTGAAGTAACAAGATTATTTCCCAGTGCATAGACATATCTGATATTGTCAGAAAGCTTAAATTCTTGTTAATCTAACTGCACTTTCCAATTTACAGTAGCTATTACAGTGAAAGAATACCATGCTATTGTTTGAGGAGAGTGCACAGTAATGAACTTGAAAAGTTACTAATAAACCAATTAGGCAGGTTTGGGCAGTCTTGATACAACATTTTGAACAGAAATGCAATGGTTTATTAGATCAGTCTAAAAGTTTGCACATACACTGCTACCATCTAGTGGCCAAAATCTAAATTGTGCCTCGGCTGTAATAATACATTATGGCCTTTCTCTTGCATTTCAAAGACGATGGTACAAAAATAAATGGTTGTTTTTCTCTTTGTATTATCTTTTACCAGATCCAATGTGTTATATTCTCATACATTAATTTCACATTTCCACAAACTTAAAAGTGTTTCCTTTCAAATTGTATCAAGAATATTCATATCCTTGCTTCAGGTCCTGAGCTACAGGCAGTTAGATTTGGGTAGGTCATTTTAGGCAAAAATTGAAAAAAAGGGGCGGATACTTAAATTGTTTTGTGACGTTACACACTTTGATCTATAGACACACATGACCATGATGTGCCACAGAGAATTATGGGAAATCAATACCTTGTATGGAGAGAGCGAGAGAGAGAGAGAGAGAGAGAGAGAGAGAGAGAGAGAGAGAGAGAGAGAGAGAGAGAGAGAGAGAGAGAGATGGGGGAGGGGGGGGCAAACATGAGAGCAAGACTGAGAAGCCAAGCTAATATGGAAAGATTCTTGAACGTTGATTATGCTGATGAGTGCTCCGCTCTAAGTCAAACTACAGACTAGCTGCCATCTTGAATGGTACCTCTGCCAAAGGGGGCGTAACCCAGCCACCCGCGAGCATGCAAGCACGCACGCACACGCACACACACAAATTCTCGCAGACGGATGGTGACAGATGACTCTCAGGTTCTCATTGTTAATGTTAACAGCTGTTCTCGGAACAGCCTTTAAACACTCAAGACTAAAGGAGAGGTTGGCAGAATGAGAGTAATAACTCACCTGACCGTTCATATTGTAGGCTACCACTTTAAAGGACATATCAAATCTCCCTCCGTGCCTCTGCCTGATGTTATACACTGAGTGTACAAACACTCACTTTCCCTCAGAACAGCCTCAATTCGTTGGGGCGTGAACTCTACAAGGTGTCAAAAGCTTTTCCACAGGGATGCTGGTCCATGTTGACTCCAATGCTTCCCACAGTCGTGTCAAGTTGGGTGGATTTTCTTTGTGTGGTGGACCATTCTTGATACACAAGGGAAACTGTTGAGTGTGAAAGAACCCAGCGGTGTTGCAGTTCTTGACAGACTCAAACCGGTGCACCTGGCACCTACCACCATGCCGTGTTCACCTGGCACCTACGACCATGCCGTGCTCACCTGGCACCTACCACCATGCCGTGCTCAAACCTTTTGTCAAGCCCATTCACCCCCTAAATGGCACACATACACAATCCATGTCTCAATTGTCTCAAGGTGTAAAAATCCTTCTTTAACCTGTCTCCTCCCCTTCTTCATCTACACTGATTGAAGTGGATTTAACAGGTGACCTCAATAAGGGACCATAGTTTTCACCTGAATTCACCTGGTCAGTCTATGTCATGGAAAGAGCATGTTTTGTACACTCAGTGTAACTCCTCCTCAGACTCTCCATCTTTCTCTTTCTGGCTTTGTCACTGTCTAGGCTGGGCTCTGGCACTCTGAGTTTTGGCAGAGCAAGCTGGGTTAGGGATCAGGGACAACTCAGCAGTCTGCAGTCTCTCAGCAGCTCTACTCTCTTCCCCACATCTCATCTACCTCTCTCTTCTCTTCTCCAGTCATCACCCCCTCTCCTCAACCGTTCTCCTCCATCTTCTTCCTACTCGTTTCTCAACATCTAAATCCTCATACCCCGTACACTTCCCAATCCAGCCTTTTACTCGTCTCTCACTCCACCCCTCCATCTCTCACCTATACTCCTCTCCCCTCTCCTCTGTCATCCTCCCTCTTTCGATTCTATCCTCTTCCCTTCTCTCCTCCCTCTTCCCTTCTCTCCTCCCTCTTTCCATTCTACCCTCTTCCCTTCTCTCCTCCCTCTTCCCTTCTCTCCTCCCTCTTTCCATTCTACCCTCTTCCCTTCTCTCCTCCCTCTTCCCTTCTCTCCTCCCTCTTTCCATTCTACCCTCTTCCCTTCTCTCCTCCCTCTTCCCTTCTCTCCTCCCTCTTTCCATTCTACCCTCTTCCCTTCTCTCCTCCCTCTTCCTTTCTCTCCTCCCTCTTCCCTTCCCTCCTCCCTCTTTCCTTCTCTCCTGATCCCTATTTCCTTCTCTCCTCCCTCTTCCCTCTCTCCTGCTCTCTCTCTGGTCTAGACAGAGTGACTGTGTCCTGGTATAACCTGACCAGACGTCACACCACAGACGCCATGTTCTCAGCCTGGACTGGCAGCACTTTGATTTGGAGAGGAGACGGAGTTACGTGTGTGTGTGTGTGTCAGGAGAGCTTTATTTGTTCCTCTATGATGGCAACGTGTCCAGCCCTCCTTCCCTTTTCCTGGACGGGCATGAGAGGGGTCTTTGAGTCGCACCACGCTGCCCAGCCTAGCGACCATCTGGTAACCTGCCATGGTGTGGGCTCACAGGCTGGTGTTGGTGCCCACCGTTCCCCCTGGCATTGCAAGACCAGCCGTGCTGGCAGTGGCAGAACAACCAGGCTGGAACGTACCACACCCACTAACACACTCACTCAAGGCCTGATAGAGAGGCTAAAAATAGGGAGAGAGAGGGGGGAGTGGAATGAAAGAATCAGAGGATACAGACAGACACGGTGTGATCAGAATCAGAATCAACTTTATTCACTAGGTACATTTACACATACTCAGAATTGTACTGTACTTGGTGATATGGTGCTGCTAGTGATAGACAACATTTAGAGACAGAATACAGACAATGGAGTTTAAACAAACGTTACAAACACTATATATACAAAGGTATGTGGATACCCCTTCAAATTAGTGGATTCTTTGATTTCAGCTGCACCCGTTGCTGACAGGTGTATAAAATCGAGCACACAGCCATGCAATCTCCATAGACAAACATTAACAGTAGAATGGCCTTACTGAAAACCTCAGTGTCTTTTAACATGTCACCGTCATAGGAAGTCACCTTACCAACAAGTCAGTTCGTCAAATTTCTGCCCTCTATAGCTGCCCCAGTCCACTTTAAGTGCTGTTATTGTGAAGTGGAAACGTCTAGGAGCAACAACGGCTCAGCCGCAAAGGCCACACAAGCTCACAGAATGAGACCGCTGAGTGCTGAAGCGAGTAGCGTAACACTCACTCCCGAGTTTCAAATTGCCTCTGGAAGCAACGTCAGCACAAGAACTGTTCGTCAGGAGCTTCATGAAATGGGTTTCCATGGCCGAGCAGCCGCACACAAGTCTAAGATCACCATGCTCAATGCCAAGCGTCGACTGGAGTGGTGTAAAGCTCGCCGCCATTGGACTCTGGAGCAGTGGAAACGCGTTCTCTGGAGTGATGAATCACGCTTCACCATCTGGCAGTCAGACGGACTAATCTGGGTTTGTCGGATGCCAGGAGAACGCTACCTGCCCCAATGCATAGTGCCAACTGTGCAGTGAAGGGAAATCTTAACGCAACAGCATACAATGACATTCTAGATGATTCTGTTCTATCAACTTTGTGGCAACAGTTTGGGGAAGGACCTTTCCTGTTTCAGCATGACAATGCCCCCATGCACGAAACGAGGTCTATACAGAAATCTGTCGAGATCGGTGTGGAAGAACTTGACTGGCCTGCACAGAGCCTTGACCTCAACCACATCAAACACCTTTGGGATGAATTGGAACACCGAGTGTGAGCCAGGCCTAATCGCCCAACATCAGTGCCGACCTCACTAATGCTCTTGTGGCTGAATGGAAGCAAGTCCCCGCAGAAACGTTCCAACATCTAGTGGAAAACCTTCCCAGAAGAGTGGAGGCTGTTATAGCAGA
This sequence comes from Oncorhynchus gorbuscha, assembly GCF_021184085.1. Classification (NCBI taxonomy): domain Eukaryota; kingdom Metazoa; phylum Chordata; class Actinopteri; order Salmoniformes; family Salmonidae; genus Oncorhynchus; species Oncorhynchus gorbuscha. The sequence goes on along the minus strand of NC_060186.1, from coordinate 15,563,720 downwards.
AAAGGGGGAGCCAACTCCATATTAATGCCCATGAGTTTGGAATGAGTGTGTATGTTTCAGATGTTTCCCATTAGCCATAGTGCAGCCCGTTGAATGTTCCTCTCAGAGCCACTTAATGAGACATAGTGACTGAGACCTCCTCCATTTAATTAAAACCATGATTCACTCACTCCTTCACGGCCACCATGCAGTCTACAGCCCTGAGTCTACACTGTATAGCCTGGTCCCAGACCTGTTTGTGCTCTCTTGATAACCTCTCATAGGCAGACTGCGTAAACATAAATGGCACCGTATATATCCGTCATGATACAACGGGATGGGTGAGACAATGAGCAGCATTAGTTATGGCGCTAATGCGGACATGGAATTTTTTTTTTTTTGTTGTTGATTTTTAGCATCTATTGAATTTTGGAAGGTGCGGGGACATGTGACCCATAGACTTGCCCGTAACTTGCAGAGAGAGGGGGGGGGGGTGGAGCTCTTCGTTCCAGTTCCAATCCTCGTTATACATATGGACCTAGAACTTAATCAAGCATCTGACCAATTACGCACGATTTTAGTTCTGGGTTACCCGAGATAACTCTCCTGTGGTCATTATAGCGCCTGTGGTCATTATAGTCTGATCCTAGACCTGTTAGAGATGTCTTGCCAATACCTATGTTCATCTTCACAGACAATAGGAGTTGACAAGACAACACAAGCAAATCTGGAATCAGGCTAAGTCTCCACTTCTGTACCCTAACGGTCCTGCTTTGGTGTTGTTGGTCTCAAGGCAGCAGACTGCAGACGGCTTTGCCAAGGCTGTTACTCACTCTAATGACTAAATCACTGTGCTGCTCCATGCTCCCAGCGTGCTGGTAGACCAGGGGCTCGGGACTAAACTGAGCACTCACCCGAAAAGAAATGACTACTGGGCAACAAACTCTCTCTTTGTCTAACACACACACACAAACACACACCTTAGCTGTGAGTCTGTCTGAGAGGCTGAGCAGCACTTCACATCATCGACGGACCATGCTGTCACTACCCAAAAATGATCCAGCACCTTCCTCTATCCCTCTCTCCAATGCCCAAATGTGGTTAACTTCCCGTGTTAACCTGCAGTTAACCTGCTAACCACCCAGGGACTAAAACATAACAACCAAATCAATATTTATCGGCAGGAGGCAGCGTGATCACATTCACATCCCTCTTAGTCTGACGTTCCAGCAACACTCAGGTGTTGAAACCGCCCAGTAACAACAGAGAACGGAAGAGGTTCGCTGAGATCAACAGAACCCAGTCAGACTGGTTAATGTGCCCTTCAATCAGAGTCAAGCCCTCTAAAGGTTTACGATACGTGGCAACCAGATGTTGACATGTAGAAAACGCCACTTAAGCAGACATTTTCCATCATTAACATCCCCCCTTCCATATCCACCTCCTATCAGGGAGGAAATGATTGTTGGTGGTTTGAGAGAAACCCCTGAACATCTGTGAGCCCCTCGTCTGTTAAATAGAGAGGTCTGCACCATTAGACACAGCACCTTTCACTCAACTATGTGTGTGTGTGTGTGTCCCACTCTCTTCCTCTATCTCTCTCCCTCCTTTACTCAATCACACCTACACACTCCCAGTCTCTTCCTCTATCTCTCTCCCTCCTTTACTCAATCACACCTACACACTCCCAGTCTCTTCCTCTATCTCTCTCCCTCCTTTACTCAATCACACCTACACACTCCCAGTCTCTTCCTCTATCTCTCTCCTCCTTTACTCAATCACACCTACACACTCCCAGTCTCTTTCCTCTATCTCTCCCTCCTTTACTCAATCACACCTACACACTCCCAGTCTCACACCTTCACTCCCATCTCTCTCCCCCTCCTTTACTCAATCACACCTACACACTCCCAGTCTCATCCTCTATCTCTCTCCCTCCTTTACTCAATCACACCTACACACTCCCAGTCTCATCCTCTATCTCTCTCCCTCCTTTACTCAATCACACCTACACACTCCCAGTCTCATCCTCTATCTCTCTCCCTCCTTTACTCAATCACACCTACACACTCCCAGTCTCATCCTCTATCTCTCTCCCTCCTTTACTCAATCACACCTACACACTCCCAGTCTCTTCCTCTATCTCTCTCCCTCCTTTACTCAATCACACCTACACACTCCCAGTCTCTTCCTCTATCTCTCTCCCTCCTTTACTCAATCACACCTACACACTCCCAGTCTCTTCCTCTATCTCTCTCCCTCCTTTACTCAATCACACCTACACACTCCCAGTCTCTTCCTCTATCTCTCTCCCTCCTTTACTCAATCACACCTACACACTCCCAGTCTCTTCCTCTATCTCTCTCCCTCCTTTACTCAATCACACCTACACACTCCCAGTCTCTTCCTCTATCTCTCTCCCTCCTTTACTCAATCACACCTACACACTCCCAGTCTCTTCCTCTATCTCTCTCCCTCCTTTACTCAATCACACCTACACACTCCCAGTCTCTTCCTCTATCTCTCTCCCTCCTTTACTCAATCACACCTACACACTCCCAGTCTCATCCTCTATCTCTCTCCCTCCTTTACTCAATCACACCTACACACTCCCAGTCTCTTCCTCTATCTCTCTCCCTCCTTTACTCAATCACACCTACACACTCCCAGTCTCTTCCTCTATCTCTCTCCCTCCTTTACTCAATCACACCTACACACTCCCAGTCTCATCCTCTATCTCTCTCCCTCCTTTACTCAATCACACCTACACACTCCCAGTCTCTTCCTCTATCTCTCTCCCTCCTTTACTCAATCACACCTACACACTCCCAGTCTCTCCTCTATCTCTCTCCCTCCTTTACTCAATCACACCTACACACTCCCAGTCTCTTCCTCTATCTCTCTCCCTCCTTTACTCAATCACACCTACACACTCCCAGTCTCATCCTCTATCTCTCTCCCTCCTTTACTCAATCACACCTACACACTCCCAGTCTCTTCCTCTATCTCTCTCCCTCCTTTACTCAATCACACCTACACACTCCCAGTCTCTTCCTCTATCTCTCTCCCTCCTTTACTCAATCACACCTACACACTCCCAGTCTCTCTATCTCTCCCTCCCTTTACTCAATCACACCTACACACTCCCAGTCTCTTCCTCTCTTCCCTCCTTTACTCAATCACACCTACACACTCCCAGTCTCTTCCTCTATCTCTCTCCCTCCTTTACTCAATCACACCTACACACTCCCAGTCTCTTCCTCTATCTCTCTCCCTCCTTTACTCAATCACACCTACACACTCCCAGTCTCTTCCTCTATCTCTCTCCCTCCTTTACTCAATCACACCTACACACTCCCAGTCTCTTCCTCTATCTCTCTCCTCCTTTACTCAATCACACCTACACACTCCCAGTCTCTTCCTCTATCTCTCTCCTCCTTTACTCAATCACACCTACACACTCCCACTCTTCCTCTATCTCTCTCCTCAATCACACCTACACACTCCCAGTCTCTTCCTCTATCTCTCTCCTCCTTTTACTCAATCACACCTACACACTCCCAGTCTCTTCCTCTATCTCTCTCCCTCCTTTACTCAATCACACCTACACACTCCCAGTCTCTTCCTCTATCTCTCTCCCTCCTTTACTCAATCACACCTACACACTCCCAGTCTCTTCCTCTATCTCTCTCCCTCCTTTACTCAATCACACCTACACACTCCCAGTCTCTTCCTCTATCTCTCTCCCTCCTTTACTCAATCACACCTACACACTCCCAGTCTCTTCCTCTATCTCTCTCCCTCCTTTACTCAATCACACCTACACACTCCCAGTCTCTTCCTCTATCTCTCTCCCTCCTTTACTCAATCACACCTACACACTCCCAGTCTCTTCCTCTATCTCTCTCCCTCCTTTACTCAATCACACCTACACACTCCCAGTCTCTTCCTCTATCTCTCTCCCTCCTTTACTCAATCACACCTACACACTCCCAGTCTCTTCCTCTATCTCTCTCCCTCCTTTACTCAATCACACCTACACACTCCCAGTCTCTTCCTCTATCTCTCTCCCTCCTTTACTCAATCACACCTACACACTCCCACTCTCTTCCTCTCTCTCTTCCTCTTTTACTCAATCACACCTACACACTCCCAGCATTTTCCTCTATCTCTCTCCCTCCTTTACTCAATCACACCTACACACTCCCAGCCTTTTCCTCTATCTCTCTCCCTCTTTTACTCAATCACACCTACACACTCCCACTCTCTTCCTCTATCTCTCTCCCTCCTTTACTCAATCACACCTACACACTCCCAGTCTCTTCCTCTATCTCTCTCCCTCCTTTACTCAATCACACCTACACACCCCCAGTCTCTTCCTCTATCTCTCTCCCTCCTTTACTCAATCACACCTACCACTCCCACACTCCCACTCTCTTCCTCTCTTCCTCTATCTCCTCCCTCTTTACTCAATCACACCTACACACCCCCAGTCTCTTCCTCTATCTCTCTCCCTCCTTTACTCAATCACACCTACACACCCCCAGTCTCTCTCCTCTTTACTCAATCACCTCCCTCCTTTACTCAATCACACCTCAGTGAGAGAGACAGGCGGAGAGAGAGAGGAGAAGCGTAGCGAAGAGAGAGCCCACTGGATAGCTCTTCTGACAACAAACCCACACCCACTGACCATACACAAAAGCCAGAGATTGTGCTCCTCGTTGACACCTACACACTCCCACTCTCTTCCTCTCTCTCTCCCTCCTTTACTCAATCACACCTACACACTCCCAGTCTCTTCCTCTATCTCTCTCCCTCCTTTACTCAATCACACCTACACACCCCCAGTCTCTTCCTCTATCTCTCTCCCTCCTTTACTCAATCACACCTACACACTCCCACTCTTATGACAGTTCCTTCCAAAACCCTACTTGGGCTTTATTAAGTATCTGCCCTTTAACACCATTTGGGCCACACAGCTTGGATTCACCAGGCAGGGAGAATGTGTCTCTCTCACAGTAGTACAAACCATAAAGACATAAAAGACTGCTGATACCACTGAGAGACGACTGGTCTTCTCTGTGGTTTCTGAGGGGGAGGCTAACTTAATTTTTCCCATACGCAGTACTACCAGTAAACGTGTCGTGTGTAACTGTGTGTGTGTGTGTGTGTGTGTGTGTGTGTGTGTGTGTGTGTGTGTGTGTGTGTGTGTGTGTGTGTGTGTGTGTGTGTGTGTGTGTGTGTGTGTGTGTGTGTGTGTGTTTGCGTGCGTGCGTGCGTGCGTGCGTGCGTGCGTGCGTGCGTGCGTGCGTGCGTGTGTGTACACCCTCTGCTGCTGTGAGGCCTCTTACTTGAGGCCCATGATCAGATTATCAGAGGCACAGGAAGTAAGGGAGGAAGAGGGGGCTCTTTCTCACTCTCTCTCTTTCTAGAAGACTATCTGTCTATTGTCGCCCATATAAATGAGTTGTTCTGTGCTAAAGGGTGTCTATAGCTGTTAATTACTTAATGACTGCATTACCAGAGTGCATGTGTGTGTGTGTGTGTGTGTGTGTGTGTGTGTGTGTGTGTGTGTGTGTGTGTGTGTGTGTGTGTGTGTGTGTGTGTGTGTGTGTGTGTGTGTGTGTGTGTGTGTGTGTGTGTGTGTGTGTGTGTGTGTGTGTGTGTGTGTGTGTGGCTGTCAGTAACCCAGTGGCAGTCCCCTGTAATGAAGTCCAGATTCTCCAACACATGGCTATCAACATTGCGGCTGCCGGGCCAAAAGTCCAGACGGAACACAGTCATGGGCCCTGAACTGGAGCACCACAGGCCAACGAAATATACAGCATAAGTAGGGCACAGTTCACTGTGTGTGGACAGAGCCACAATGTCATGGTCCTTCCCCATCCTTCATGCACCTCCGGGATGTTTGATCCAAGGCCTTGGGAGCCAAGCTGCTGAGGAAAACAACAAACCCACTCAGATCACACCAACAGGACGTCCGGCATACGCTCCCACAATACACACTCACAGGCAGAGGAGAGAGCGAGGATACAGGACAATGGGGTTGGGAGAGGGCGAGTGAGAGAGACAGGCGAAGAGAGAGAGGGAGAAGCGTAGCGAAAGAGAGAGCCCACTGGATAGCTCTTCTGACAACAAACCCACACCCACTGACCATACACAAAAGCCAGAGATTGTGCTCCTCGTTGACTCTAATAGGAAATACATTGAAGTGGGTGACTAAACTCCAGACCCAGGGACATGTACTAGTCTGTGGCGACCTAAATGTCAGAACTGGATAAGAACCTGACACTCTTAGCATACAGGGGGACAAACACCTACATGGAGGTGACAGCATTCCCTCCCAAATATGTCCCCCTAGACACAACAATGACAAAACAACCAACAAAAAACGTGTCACAACTCCTGCAGCTCTGTTGCACGCAGGGTCTGTACATAGTTAATGGTAGGCTTTGAGGGGACTTTTACGGTAGGTACACCTACAGCTCATCCCTTGGCAGTAGTACTGTATATTACTTTATCACTGACCTCAACCCAGAGTCTCTCTGAGCATTCACAGTCAGTCCACTGACACCCCTATCAGATCACAGCAAAATCACAGTCTACTTGAAGAGAGCTATACTCAATAATGAGGCATCAAAGCCAAAGAAACTGAGTAATATTAAGAAATGCTATAGATGGAAGGAAAGTAGTGTAGAAACCTACCAAAAAACAATTAGGCAGCAACAAATTCAAACCCTTTTAGACAACTTCCTGGACAAAACATTTCACTATTATAGTGAAGGTATAAACTTGGCAGTAGAAAACCTGAACAGTACATTTGACCTCTCAGCTTCCCTATGAAATCTAAAAATGTCAAGCAGACAACCTAAGAAAATGAACAACAATGACAAATGTTTTGATGAAGAATGCAAAAACCTAAGAAATATATTGAGAAACCAATCCAACCACAACTATAGAGACCCAGAAAACCTGAGCCTACTCCACTATGGTGAATCACTAAAACAATACAGAAATACACTATGGAAAAAGAAGGAACAGCACTTCAGAAATCAGCTCAATGTAATTGAAGAATCCATAGAATCTAACCACTTGTGGGAAAATTGGGACACACTAAATAAACAACAACAACACAAATAATTATCTATCCAAAATGGAGATGTATGAGTAAACCACTCCTCCAATCTTTTTGGCTCTACAACAAAGAACAAACAGCAAGAAAATACTGTACATGATCAAATACAAATCTTATAATCAACTGATAAAGACTACCAAAACCCACTGGATTCTCCATTTAATGAACTACAGGACAAATTGCAAACCCTCCAACCCTAACAGGCCTGTGGTGTTGATGGTATCCTAAATTAAATGATCAAATATACAGACCACAAATTCCAATTGGCTATACTAAAACTCTTTACATCATCCTCAGCTCTGGTATGTTCCCTGATATTTGGAATCGCGGACTGATCACCCCAATCCACAAAAGTAGAGACATATTTGACCCCAATTACTACCGTGGGATATGGGTCACAGCAACCTTGGGAAAATCCTCTGCATTATCATTAACAGCAGACTTGCACATTTCCTCAGTAAAAACAGTGTACTGAGCAAATGTCAAATTGGCTTTTTACCAAATTACCGTACGACAGACCACAAATTCACCCTACAAACCCTAATTGACAAACAAACCAAAACAAAGACAAAGTCTTCTCATGCTTTGTTGATTTCAAAAAAGCCTTTCACTCAATTTGGCATGAGGGTCTGCTATACAAATTGATAGAAAGCAGTGTTGGGGGGAAAACATACAATATTATAAAATCCATGTACACAAACAACAAGTGTGCGGTTAAAATTGGCAAAAAAAAACACATTTCTTTCCAGAGGACTGTGGGGTGAAACAGGGATGCAGCTTGAGCCCTACCCTCTTCAACATATATAAATCAACGAATTGGAGAGGGCACTAGAACAGTATACAGCACCGGGCCTCACCCTACTAGAATCTGAAGTCAAATGTCTACTATTTGCTGGTGATCTGGTGCTTCTGTCCCCAACCTAGGAGGGCCGACAGCAGCACCTAGATCTTCTGCAAAGATTCTGCCAGACCTGGGCCCTGACAGTAAATCTCAGTATGACCAAAATAATAATGGTGTTCCAAAAAGGTCCAGTTGCCAGGACCACAAATACAAATTCCATCTAGACACTATTGTCCTTGATAAAACAAAAACCTATTCATACCTCAACACCTCAAGTTATCATAGATAACTTCCACAAGGATGTGAATGATCAAAGAGACAAGGCAAGAAGAGCCTTCTGTGCCATCAAAAGGAAAATAAAACTCAACATCCTAATTAGGATGTGTCTAAAAAAACTTCAATCCGTTATCCAACTCATTGCCTTCTATGGTTGTGAGGTCTCACCAACCAAGAATTCACAAAATGGGACAAACACCCAATTGAGACTCTGCATGCAGAATCCTCCAAAACCCCAAACAATGCATGCTGAGCAGAATTAGGACTACATGCGTTAGTTATCAAACTCACGAAAAGAGCTGTTTAATTCTACAACCACCTAAAGGGAAGTGATGCCCAAACAATCCACCACAAAACCCTCACCTACAGAGAGATTAACCTAGAGAAGAAACCCTAAACAAGCTGGTTCTGGGGCTCTGTTCACAGACACAAACTGACCCCACAGAGCCCCAGGATACAAATTCATTTAGACCCGACCAAATTATGAGAAATAGGCAGACCTGGCTCTCGAGCGATGACTGGCTATGTGCACACTGCCCACAGAATGAGGTAGAAACTGAGTTACACTTCCTAACCTCCTGCCAATTGTATGACCACATTAGAGACACATATTTCCCATAGATTATAGACCCTCAATGAATTTGAAAACAAATCAAACATTGATAAACTCCCATATCTGTTAGGCGAAATACGGCAGTGTGCAGTCATAGCAGCAAGATCTGTGGCCCGTTGCCATGAGAAAAGGGCAACCAGAGGAACACAAACAACATTGTAACTACAACGTATAATCATCTGTTTGTGTATTTCCCCTTTCATACTTCAACCACTTGCACATTGTCACAACACTGTACAAATCCAATAATATAACATTTGAAATGTCTATATAATTGTATAACGTTTGTGAGTGTAATGTTTCCCTTGTTCATTTCCCTTGTTTATTGTCCATTCCACATGCAAACATGTTTCCGATGCCAATGAAGCCGATTCAATTGAATTTTGAGAGAGGGAGAAAGAGAGAGAGGGAGAAAGAGAGAGAGAGAGAGAGAGAGGGAGAGAGAGAGAGAGGAAGAGAGAGAGGGAGAAAGAGAGAGAGGAAGAGAGAGAGGGAGAAAGAGAGAGAGAGAGGAAGAGAGAGAGGGAGAAAGAGAGAGAGAGGGGAAGAGAGAGAGAGAATCTTGTTTTATCACTCTTGGTCATCTCTTCTCTGTTCAGGATAACATCATAAGCTTTTGTGCTGGAGAATTCCACAACACAAAAAAAGAGACAGTTCTAGAACACATGCACAGAAACGGGGACATGAATTCTAGAATTCCCACAAATGGGATAAAAGCTGTTGAATTCCTATGCGCAAAGGGAGACACTGTAGAGCTCTAGAATGTAAGTCAAGGATTCTACCATCAAACTCCAGTGATTATGGATGAGGTAACCACAGTCTGCAAATCAGCCGTCTTCCCCAAAGTATCAGTTCCACCCTACATTACTGTCCCGGGGTAGCAAGCAGTAAGGAATTTTGAGTTTCCCAAATAAATTCCACCAGAGGCTTTGGCCATCTCATTCTTGATCATGTATTTCCGCTAAACTCCATCTGACTGCCTCATACCCCCTTTTCCCCCTCCCCTAGCTCTCTTTGAGGTCCGTCGCTATGGAAATCTTCCCCAAAAATTCAGCTGGGTTCCAAATTAGGTCAGTGAGTCATGTCACTGTCCATGCTCGGCTGCTCTAGTCTCGACACACTGGTGCATTATGGGGGATGTGAAACGTGAGTGTGTGACTGAGGCCAGAGTGCACAACCAGGTCACCACTCACACACAGCCAAGAAAATACACTGAACAGAGCCCCAGTATAAACACGTGCACAAACACATACACAGACAGTCATGCCCAGTCTCTCCAAAATACCCCCTGGCACCTCTCACCCAAAGAATACTGACTAAACTAAACATCCATATTAGCTGCTGTTGCTCCTTTGGTCCCAGTCCTAATGCCTTTAAAAGGCTGCCTGCAGTGGAAGGCAACCTCATACAGACACTGAATGATCTATCAGAGGCACAAAGCTTCAACTGAGCTCAACGGACTATGACTCAAGCTGGATATGTCTCTTTGAAGAACACTTTCACTGGAGTGTTTCCAGTGTGTGTGCATGTTTGCACTCGTGTGCGCATGTGAGCAAGTGTGTGTGTGTGTGTGTGTGTGTGTGTGTGTGTGTGTGTGTGTGTGTGTGTGTGTGTGTGTGTGTGTGTGTGTGTGTGTGTGTGTGTGTGTGTGTGTGTGTGTGTGTGTGTGTGTGTGTGTGTGTGTGTGTGTGTGTGTGTTGAGCCCACACTGAGACACCCAGATGAGGAGTCCCTCTCCACTGTCTGGTTTAGAGGTCGTGACCCCAAAGGGCCTGTAAACGAGGTGAGAGTTTGCACAGGGGGGCGAGACAGGATTCCCAGGCAGTCTAACATTCCGGAACCAGAGGAACGCTCCTTGGACTTCCGTGTGCCGTGAACTGTTACAGGAAGACCAGAGGGGTTCAGTCTGTCATGTTCTTAGGCTGTATTGTGTGTGTGAGTGGGGGGGGGGAGGGTAGGTCAAGAGGGAGAGAAATAAACACAATTACACACCGAAATGTCAGACATTGTCTGTTATTCACTTAAGCAATGGGCAGGAACCAGACAGAACTGTTTTAGGCTACTGGAATAGTGTGCAGTTTGGTTCACCTGCCGTTGATGGGGCAACCTCAGATCAGGCTTCATTTGCCAGACCACTATTAATGTCAATCCCTGGTCTCACCCATATAATCCTTTCATAATCATAGACACACAACCCCACTACCATTAAACCACTGACACACGCGCACACACACACACACACACACACACACACACACACACACACACACACACACACACACACACACACACACACACACACACACACACACACACACACACACACACACACACACACACACACACACACACACACACACACACACACACTTTCTCTCATATGTCAGATGTATTCTTCAAAAACAATTACATGCAACATTTTCTGATGTCCCCTCTTCTAAAACGAGATAGGTCCCTATGCCTGGGGGAGGCTCGCTATAGCAACCCCCTCAGCCTTTTGTCTTTGTGGAACTACAGAATGTCGCGGGGGAGTCATGCATCACCGCTGGAAAGCATTTCTCCACATTCCCTAGTATCTGTGTGCGCACTAACGCACATATACTGGGACAGTCTCCGCGGTGCTGTATGGTTAACGGAATAGGGATGACACGCATTCCGGTGCAGTAGGCTAGTGATGAGAGGAGCCCCGTCGCGGGTGTAGCCTACATCGATGACTCACAACCGGGGCCTCAGAAATTCCACCAAATGATGTGGAAGTACGGCGTGGTAATTTGAGTTTTACGCATTAGTACTTGGTTATTCTTTAGTACAATGCATTCGCTGGTATTCCCCTTCCTTACAAGAAAATCCATTACCACCCTGTTCACTTTTCGGACACAACTTTGAATCAAAGGAGGGGAACTAATAAAGTATTAGTGCAAAATCCCATTTAGCAATAATACGGTCACGTTGGCTGTAAAAAATCTACATGGTACAATACCCTGTTATGATTTACATCACTATATTCCCTACTACAGCAAATAGAGACGTGGCCACATTGAAATAAAGCATAGCCAATGTATTCAATATAATTGAGGTCATTAAATCACGCTTTTTTTTCTCTCATACGTCCTTTTCTAAAAAAAAGTGTATTTTTGCCACCTCTCTGATCTTGGACCATGGCATGGAACAGGAGCTCACATTAAACAGTTTCAGTCATGGGAGGAATTTAACAGCGCCACACAGATGCTCAGAAATAATTTATCCTTACAGTAAACCTGTTGTAGGTCAATATTGAGGCATTTTGCTGTTTGTACAGTGCGATCATTGCGCGTCTGAAAGCAGGGCTCTTTGATTCATGGTACAGAGCCTCTACTGTACGGACGCGGGCGAACTGTACCGTGGCAGTGGCACAGGGTCCACTTCAGCCAAACTGACTGGAGGGAGACAAAAAGCATCCATCCATCCATCCATACCAGCGAAAACGCCCGCGACTACAGGCAATGCATACCGCAATCTCAAAACACACATTTCGTGCTTGTTTCCCAAGAGATTACTGACTCTGGCATAATAGCCTATACGATCAATTGCATACACGCACAATCTATGTGATAGTGTTTGACCTAAAACAGGCAACCAAATTATTTCCCAACCTCGGCGACACAGGATGGAATTACGCGTCCGCCGGATAGATGGCTGTTACAACCTTGTAATGATTTATCAAATGCATGATTCAACACAGTCAACAAATAGATCGATATCAACATGCCACAACAGAGTGGGTCCATGGGCAGGACGTCACAGATCAATGAACACAACACACAACAAATTCGAGAGAGACAGAGACCCTACCTACCTGGTTGGAACATACTTTGGAAATAAAAGATGACCAGAATAAAAGATCCCAAACAAGTGGCGAGTACCATCCGGCATATTCTGCTCATCCTCATCAGCTCGAGCAGAGTCTGTTTCATGGCTGGCAGGGAATGACTGTGGCGGATTTTCTGTGGGGAGGTCGGTCGGTCGGTCTGAGCACCGGGGCTTGGCGTGCCGTTGTGGTACTGATGGTGATACTCACTGCAATTGTCCGCTACTCAATGAGCTCAATGCCTTCACTCTGGACTGTACTATTCGTCCCTCCCTCCTAAACTACAGGGGAAACAAGACAACGATTCTGCCCCCTTTTGCAACAGAAAATGAGCGCGCCCAAACGCGATGAGCAAGGTAGACGAGTAAAAGAAAACCGCTATCTCACATCGCACATTGAGAAATGAATGGTTTTACACCACATTGCTATGTTTATTTTTGTATGTGTCTAAATATGTCTAAGTGTTTCCCCCTTGTAATAAGATTATTTATGGAAAGAGGAATTATCACCATCTGAGTGAGTGACTGTGTAAGCGAAGTACTGTGTGGATGAATTCCTCTCACAGCAAGAACAGGCGAACACTAACAGAGAACTAGATCGATGCCGCTGACATAACACAGACATGGTGAAACTGTTCATTATAATAGAGATTACATAACGTAAACTACTGTACAAACCGGCGTTCTTGTATGAAAATGGTTTGTGGATCAGTTTGTGAGCAAATGTAGCTAATTGAATGGTGCGCATCTATAGATTAGATAGATGGTTCTTGTTCAAGTCCAGTGATGGGAATACCATATTTAGATATTTTAATTGCAAGACAAATCAATTGAGTTGATTGAATTTCAATCAAATAATGTTGTCAAATCAGGCTAGTGAGTTATATATATGTGTTTTACCTGAATATGACATGGCTAAAAGTGACACATTTTACCCGTTGGCAGTCTTGCAGGGGCCATAGGAGGATACGGTATGCCAATGTAGTAATTCCTCAATACTACGGTTATGGGTATTATAGCACCACCTAGTGTCAGTGGTTGACAGATTTTTTTTTTTCTCAAAGTAGCCATAGAAAAGAGTTTGGGTTTTTGCCCTAGCACTACACAGCTGATTCAAATAATCAACTCATCATCAAGCTTTAATTATTTGAATCAGCTGTGCATTGCTAGGGCAAAAACCAAAACGTGCACCCAGTTGCCCAGGGACCGAGTTTGGTAAACCCTGCCATAGAGTACCACAGTGTGAGTCATCATCAGTGGCGATTTTAGCATGTACATCTTAGTGGGGCAAACAAAAAAATGCAACTAATTATGCATGCCAGCAAAGCCACTACACAACACAACACTAAACAATATATTTATTGCATTAAAACGATGACAAACTGTGCCCACAAACTGTTAGGACCTACATAAAGCTGTCCTAACAGCAGTCCCAACACCTTACAACTGCTACAACTGGCTATCAGTGGAGCCTTGCCTGGCAGCGAAACAGTTCATTCAGCCTCATTTACTGCCTTCTTAAAATCATAGCTGATATGGCTGACTTGTTTGTTTAAACAAATGTGGTTTCTACTGACATTTGAGATGTACAAATTATGGCATAATGGGACGACGAGCAGATAAGAGGCAATCCGTAATTTAGATTAAGACATTCATGAGCGAACTAGGACGGATATTGTCAATATAACTATTTGTTCAGCACTTTGGAAATGTACAGCGACAGAATTCAGAGCATGGGCCATTCTTACACCAAGTCAGAACAGTAGGATAAATAACAGGAGTATGTAAGCAGACAATGAAAGCTCTTACAATATTCAATGATTACATTTCTCTAAAACAGGCTATATGCTACATGTGCATCACAGAGTCTGAACAGTAGGTGAAATTAAGAGGGGAAAAGGGACCAGATGATACACGTGAGGGACATGGGCTACTAACAGCTTACTACAGAACATACACTTAGTATTACTGTCTTAGTTACAGTATACATATCTCCCTGGCATATTACATCATCTATGCAGCAGCATACAATACATTTTTGGACACACCTTGTTATGCTGTGTTCACTTCCTTCCAAACCACTCATTGTTGAATTGGAGATTTCCAACTTGTTGTGTAATGTTTATGTCCAATGGCCGATGGCCGATGAGCACCGATACGTTTGATCTATAATTTCTCTTCCTTATTTATCTTCATATGACAAGGATTGAAAAGGATTTGCCAATAGACTGTCAACTTGATTCAAGATGATGACTGCTAGCTAAGTTTTTGAAAGTATGATTTGGTCACACATCTGTGTCCAATGACCTTGAGCCTTCTTGGATGGGCACTTTTAATGTAACTCTATGGCAGCACCCAAAGGGCTAGAATTTTCAAAGTCCGCAGTTAGACTTCACGGTGAAGTAGTGTCCCCATGAGTGACAGAATACTAAGCCAATCACAGCGCAACGCTCCGTATTTTCTGCTGGCTTGCCCCACAGAACACACTTATTCAAGAAAACAAAAAAAAGAGACTGTTTGTATGCAGCTTTATTAACTCAATGATATTTCTATATTTTCTTTTACATTGTTTGCAAACTGATATGTGACATATATTAATGCCAAAATAACATGCAAAACAGGCAAACCCCCCCCCCACCCCCAAAAATATGGGGCTTGTCTGAAAGAGATTTACATGGTAATCAAAATGTCACGCCATGGTAAGCCTACATGAAACACAGCCTTTATTTGAAGTGTTTCTAAAATCCCCAATGGGAAAAATGACTGGTGGAAAAACAATTGGAACCATTTTCCTGTTTGACTGCTAGGTTTTATGGGTATTAGGACACCTTCACTGTGGATCTTTATTGAGCAAGTCCACAGGGATCTATTCTAAAAACCAATGGAAACAACTTCTGAAAAGATCCCAAAGCAAAGTGACAAACATGTGAATCAATGTATCGTTATATGATTATAACTAGGACAATTGGAGACATAGATGAATGGTATTCCTAATAACCTGTTCTGGGTGATATCAAATACATCTCCAGACAGACACTGTTCCGCTTTCCTTCTATTGATCTAATTATATTCTAATAGCGTTTGTAGACTGGTGTACTTTTCCTTATTGGTACATCAGTCTCTGAATGCTCAATGTGTCTGCATAAGGAATAAACAGTACGGTTGTCTAGAGGACAAGCTGAACTGTAAGCAGTAATATAACATGTCTTCCTCAAGCAGAACTAAATCGTTAGTGAAGCATGCCTCTACAATGTTCCACGGGGACATATCCTGGTGATTATGTGCTGACAGGTGAAAAAGTGTCTGCATAAAAGAGAGAGAAACAGTGCAAACACATGCGCACACACACGTGCTTAGTCTGAATTGTAGGTAACATTTGTGTCTGAAGTGATGGATGATAAAAGCCTTATTAGGGGGGGGGGGGGGGGGGGGTTCTATATCATTCTAGGTGTTGTAGCCTTTTGCCCCTGTCTCTCCTCCCATTAGTATGAGAGACCTTACTA
Organism: Oncorhynchus gorbuscha; assembly: GCF_021184085.1. NCBI lineage: Eukaryota > Metazoa > Chordata > Actinopteri > Salmoniformes > Salmonidae > Oncorhynchus > Oncorhynchus gorbuscha. The sequence continues at coordinate 15,547,527 of NC_060186.1, read as the reverse complement.
ATGATCCCTGTGAATATTCATCACAGTGTTTAAGTCAGTCACTATGTCCTGCAGAACTGAGACAGAGAGAATGACAAATGGAGATAGTGAGAGAGAGAAAAAGAGATTGTAATCTTAGGTTAATGTATCCCTATGTGAACCACTTACTTTAATTAAAAGTAAGAGCATTTTATTCATGAATATTTCTCCATTCTGATAAGTTTAATCTCGATCTGTTCATTACATTACATTACGGCACTTAAATCCCTTCAGCCCATAGCTACAGAACCCTGCATAAAAGCATGAACTGTGTTTCTACAGTATTTAAATGCTCAATCAGGGCTTTATCGCTACTCAGCAGCCATTGAACTGAGTCAGTCCAGTCACAGACTAATGAGTATTCATATGGACTGCAGAGTTCACAGCTGAAAAGTGTCAGAGGTGCCTCCGCAGGTTAATATCAAAGTTTGGTTCCTTAATATGGCAAAAGAAGAAGAGAAGAAAAAAACATGTAAACAGGAAGTGACCCCAGTGTCTAGGGCCAGCAGCAACAGTGTCAGTCCCCGCCCACCTGTCAATCAGGCTCCGGACTCAGAGGTCATTAGACGGTTGATAGCTGCCCGTCACACAACAGTGAGGATGTTCTGACTGGCTTCTCCCTGCTATCTGTACCGTTGCCTTGGACAACAGTGATTGACAGCAGGGGGCTAACCTCAGCAGTTCCCTCTGACCATCATGGTGTCAGTGGCACGCTGAGTTACTGTCAGTTTGGGCAACACCTGAGGGAGAGACACACAATTAATAACCATTTAACAACACAGACTCAACATCCTTTCTAAGGAGAGTGAAAACATGTGTGTGAAGTTCATACACTTTCAAAACAAAATCCCACCCCACCCAGCACTACTGTTATAAAACCTCTGTGAACCATATCACACTTCTCAAATCCCATCTTCCCTGCTGTTGGAAACTAAAGTTTTCTACAAACTCCATGAAACAGTCTATTGAAGTCTAAAGAAAGTTTTCAAAGTGTCAGGAGAGTGAAAAGCAGCCCAGCAGAACATTGGGCTGAGGGCTCCATCCTGTATTAGCTTATAGGAAATGGACTGTGTGTGATGTGGTTTGTAATGCAAGTCTATGAATAATTCACACAGGGAGCATTAGCAGCAAGCAAACCATCAGAGACAGTTGATCTGGGACAGGCTGGACTTTTGATAATATATGGTGGCCATTTTGTGCCGGATTGTTCACCATACATTAGTTAGTGCAATGGAGAGGAAAGGACACGGGCGTACTGACCTGGGCACAAACAGGGTGGAGTCCCACAGTGGTGTCCCACAGTGGTGTCCAGCTGCTGTTTGATCAGACCACACCTCAGAGCCACAACAAAGCCCTGGATCACCTCCCCTGCACTGGGCCCCATCAAATGGAGACCTACCACACGCTCCTGTGGAGGTGACAGAACACACACACACACACACACACACACACACTATAATATACAGAAAAAACAAACAAATACACCTATACAGGGTGGAAAAAGCTGAATGAACATGGAGAAGTGTTCCTCTAGAGCAGGGATGGGCAACTCCAGCACTCCCAAGGCCTGACTGATGTCGTGCTTTTGCCCAAGCTAACACACCTGACTCCAATAATTGGTTTAATCAGCTGTGTTTTCTAGGGATGGCCCCAGAGGACTGGAATTGTCTATCCTTGCTTTAAAGGAAAGATAATATCATCAAAGAGTAAAGACATTTAAAATATAGCACTAAAATCCCAAACACATACAGTTGAAGTCAGAAGTTTACACACACCGTAGCCAAATACATTTAAACTCAGTTATTCACAATTCCTGACATTTAATCCCAATTCCCTGTTTTAGGTCAGTCAGGATCACCACTTTGTTTTAAGAATGTGAAATGTCAGAATAATAGTAGAGAGAATGATTTATTTCAGATTGTATTTCTTTCATCACATTCCGTGTGGGTCAGAAGTTTACATACACTATTAGTATTTGGTAGCATTGCCTTTAAATTGTTTAACTTGGGTCAAATGTTTCAGGTAGCCTTCCACAAGCTTCCCACAATAAGTTGGGTGAATTTTGGCCCATTTCTCCTGACAGAGCTGGTGTAACTGAGACAGGTTTGTAGGCCTCCTTGCTCACATGCGTTTCTCAGTTCTGTCCACAAATTTTCAATAGGATTGAGGTCAGGGCTTTGTGATGGCCACTCCAACACCTTGACTTTGTTGTCCTTAAGCCATTTTGCCACAACTTTGGAAGTATGCTTGAGGTCATTGTCCATTTGGAACACCCATTTGTGACCAAGCTTTAACTTCCTGACTGATGTCTTGAGATGTTGCTTCAATATATCCACATAATTTTCCTTCCTCATGATGCCATCTATTTTGTGAAGATACCAGTCCCTCCTGCAGCAAAACACCCACACAACATGATGCTGCCACCCCGTGCTTCACGGTTGGGATGGTGTTCTTCAGCTTGCAAGCCTCCCCCTTTTTCCTTCAAACATAATGATGGTCATTATGGCCAAACAGTTCTATTTATGTTTCATCAGACCAGAGGACAATTCTCCAAAAAGTACGATCTTTGTCCCCATGTGCAGTTGCAAACAGTAGTCTGGCTTTTTTTATGGCGGTTTTACTGTGGATATAGATCATTTTGTACCCGTTTCCTCCAGCATCTTCACAAGGTCCTTTGCTGTTGTTCTGGGATTGATTTGCACTTTTTGCACCAAAGTACATTCATCTCTAGGAGACAGAACACGTCTCCTTCCTGAGCGGTATGACGGCTGGTCCCATGGTGTTTATACTTACGTACTATTGTTTGTACAGATGAACATGGTACTTTCAGACCTTTGAAAATTGCTCCCAAGGATGAACCAGACTTGTGTGGATTATTTTCCCATGATGTCAAGCAAAGAGGCACTGAGTTTGAAGGTAGGCCTTGAAATACATCCACAGGTACACCTCCAATTGACTCAAATTATGTCAATTAGCCTGTCAGAAGCTTCTAAAGCCATGACATCGTGTTCTAGAATTTTCCAAGCTGTTTAAAGGCACAGTCAACTTACTGACCCACTGGAATTGTGATACAGTGAATTATAATTGAAATGATCTGTCTGTAAACAATTGTTGGAAAAATGACTTGTGTCATGTTAAAGTAGATGTCCTAACCAACTTGCCAAACTATAGTTTGTTAACAAGAAATGTGTGGAGTGGTTGAAAAATGAGTTTTAATAACTCCAACCTAAGTGTATGTAAACTTCCGACCTCAACTGTATGTTCAGGTATTGTGCCCTGTCCCCCGTGGCGATGACGAGTGTCTCTGCTGTGTGATAGGTCCTCCACCCGTTGACATCTTGTCGCCTGATTGGATAACAGCCACAGAGTGACATGACATCACTGACCAGGGCCGTTACTATCGAAATCCCATGAGGAAACACAGAGAATCCTTCCTTAAAGGCCCGTATCCAAGCTGTTTCCTCGTGATTAGCTGTAAACAACAACCACCACCACCCTGTCCAACTGTCCAGACCTCCCTCTACTCCCATTATTCTCACCTGTCCAGAAGCCCCTCCCCCATGCTGACCTGTACAGTGTGTGGCTCCAGTATCCCTCCATGGGCGTTCAGGTAGGTGACGTCCCTCAGCTCCCTCCTCAGCTCGAAGCTCACAGACTTCACATGTTGTTGTACCGCCTCCACCATTTCACCCCAGCCATGGGACACTACAGACCATAATAACACATAGCAACATACCATATGAGCACATAGCAACGCACACATCTAATCAACCACTAGCATTTAAACTCTGAATAGGACGCAAATAACACACACATATTCATACTTCCGGGCATCCTGGAGGGCTTTTCCCAGCAGAGCCTTGGGCAGTATTCCCAGGAACCTCCTGCACCACGTTCACACTGGAACCAGCTAGACCTGGCGGACAGTGAAAGTCAATAACCACTCAGAAAATGATTGAGCACAAAATGGCATTATGTAATGAAGTAATAGACAATATGGTGAAAACACTGTCTGCATCACACACCCCATTTAGTGCCTTTAGGGGTGGGAGCCACCAAGTCAAAGACCAGTACCCTCCTCCTAAAGCCAGTACCCTCCTCCTAAAGCCAGTAGCTTCCTGAAGGAGAAAAGGGGAAAAGGGGGGAATACGAACAGAGAAGTGGGTGAGGGAAAAGAGAGGTGTCAGTCAGATAAAGTCAAATACCAAATCCTCTCACTGTCAAGTTCCTTCCTCTCATTTCCACTTATCTCTGGATTTCAGAATATAACAGCTCATATCATTAGCATAAAATCAATTTAAATGATAATTATCACAGTATGCTTGGGCACACTGAGTATTGGCCAGATCAGATGACTGCTGATTAAACGAGTTAGTGTGTGTAGGCTGGCTCACAGCCAATTGGGGTTAACACAGCTTTATGCAGGTTGACTACATGTAGAGAGATGGAATCTCTCATCTTTGAAGAGGGTTGCAAATCCCAGAAAGGACAAAAAGGGATTAAAACGGACATATAAGATAGAAAGATCATTAAGAAAGCCTGCAGGGAGAATGGATTAAACTCAAATAATTGTTATTAATGAGTTTCTCTGAATTTGAAACGTAATTAAAAGAACAATTCCTCTTAAAAAAAAGAGCAAGACTAGAAGAGAAGGTGTGACAGATCCATTACATTTACATTACATTTAAGTCATTTAGCAGACGCTCTTATCCAGAGCGACTTACAAATTGGTGCATTCACCTTATGACATCCAGTGGAACAGCCACTTTACAATAGTGCATCTAAATATTTTAAGGGGGGGGGGTGAGAAGGATTACTTTATCCTATCCTAGGTATTCCTTAAAGAGGTGGGGTTTCAGGTGTCTCCGGAAGGTGGTGATTGACTCCGCTGTCCTGGCGTCGTGAGGGAGTTTGTTCCACCATTGGGGAGCCAGAGCAGCGAACAGTTTTGACTGGGCTGAGCGGGAACTGTACTTCCTCAGTGGTAGGGAGGCGAGCAGGCCAGAGGTGGATGAACGCAGTGCCCTTATTTGGGTGTAGGGCCTGATCAGAGCCTGGAGGTACTGAGGTGCCGTTCCCCTCACAGCTCCGTAGGCAAGCACCATGGTCTTAAAGAGGGTGGTAGATCAGTGACAGACAGGAAGAGACACAGACAGACAGTACTGTATGTGTTGTGTCTAGACACACAGAGCAGTCAGGGGATGTCTGTTGCTGTAACGGTTTTCTAGGTGTGGTGAAGGAGAGTCGGACCAAAACCTATCGTGTAGATTGCGATCCATATTTAATCAAACAAACGTAAACACGAAATAACAAACACTACAAAACAATAAACGTAACGAAAACCGAAACAGTCTATACTTGTCAACTAATACAGCGACAGGAACTAAGGACAATCACCCACGACAAACTCAAAGAATATGGCTGCCTAAATATGGTTCCCAATCAGAGACAACGATAAACACCTGCCTCTGATTGAGAACCACTCCAGACAGCCATAGACTTTGCTAGATAACCCACTAAGCTACAATCCCAATACCACCACCAAAACCAAGACAAACACACCACAATACAAAAACCCCATACCACACCCTGGCCTGACCCAATACATGAAGATAAATACAAAATACTTCGACCAGGGCGTGACAGAACCCCCCCCAAGGGACTCCCGAACGCACCTCAAAACAATAGGGAGGGTCCGGGTGGACGTTTGTCCATGGTGGCGGCTCCGGCGCGGGACGTGGACCCCACTCAGTCAATGTCTTAGTCCCTTCTCCTTGTGTCCCTGGATAGTCCACCCTCGCCGCCGACCATGGCCTAGTAGTCCTCAACCAGAAACCCACTGGACTGAAGAGCAGTTCGGGAGTGAGGGAAAGCTCGGGAGTGAGAGAAAGCTCGGGAGTGAGAGAATGCTCAGGAGTGAGAGAAAGCTCGGGAGTGAGAGAAAGCTCGGGCGTGAGAGAAAGCTCGGGAGTGAGAGGAAGCTCGGGCGTGAGAGGAAGCTCGGGCGTGAGAGGAAGCTCGGGCGTGAGAGGAAGCTCGGGCAGGTAGATAGATCTACCAGATCCTGGCTGGCTGGTGGTTTCAGCAGATCCTGGCCGACTGGCAGATCCTGGCCGACTGGCAGATCCTGGTCAGATCCTGGTCGACTGGCAGATCCTGGCAGATCCCGGCTGACTGGCGGATCTGGAAGAGTCTGGTTGACTGGCGGATCCTGGCAGACTGAAAGATCTGGCTGCTCCATGCTGACTGGCGGCTCTGACTGCTCCACGCTGACTGGCGACGCTGGCTGCTCCCTGTAGGCAGACAGCTCTGGTGGCTTCTTACAGACTAGCAGCTCTGGCGGCTCCGTGCAGACTGACAGCTCCTTGCAGACTGGCAGCTCTGGCTGCTCCATGCAGACTGACAGCTCTGGCTGCTCCATGCAGGCTGGCTGCACCTTGCAGACTGACAGCTCTGGCTGCTCCATGCAGGCTGGCAGCTCTGGCTGCTCCATGCAGGCTGGCAGCTCTGGCGGCTTCTTACAGACTAGCAGCTCTGGCGGCTCCGTGCAGACTGGCAGCTCCTTGCAGACTGGCAGCTCTGGCTGCTTCATGCAGACTGACAGCTCTGGCTGCTTCATGCAGACTGACAGCTCTGGCTGCTCCATGCAGACTGGCAGCTCCATGCAGACTGGCAGCTCTGGCTGCTCCATGCAGACTGGCAGCTCTGGCTGCTCCATGCAGACTGGCAGCTCTGGCTGCTCCATGCAGACTGGCAGCTCTGGCTGCTCCATGCCGGCTTACAGCTCTGACTGCTCCATGCCGGCTTACAGCTCTGACTGCGCTGAACAGACAGGAGACTCCAGCAGCGCTGTAGAGGAGAAAGGCTCTGGCTGCGCTGAACAGTCAGGAGACTCCGGCAGCGCTGGAGAGGAGGAAGGCTCTGATAGCGCTAGACAGGCGGGAGACTCCGATAGCACTGGAGAGGCGAGGCGCACTGTAGGCCTGATGCGTGGTGCTGGCACTGGTGGAACTGAACCGAGGACACGCACAGGAAGCCTGGTGCGGGGAGCTGCTACCGGAGGGCTGGTGTGTGGAGGTGGCACAGGATGGGCTAGACCGTGAAGGTGTACTGGAGATCTTGAGAGCAGTGCTGGCACAGGACGTGCAAGGCTAGGGATGTGCACAGGAGGCCTAATACGTGAGGCTGGCACCAGCCGACTAACACGCACCTCAGGACGAGTATGGAGCGCTGATCCAGGTGCCATCAAATCCGACACGTTCCGTCTGGCGAATTCCATGCAAAAAGCACCAACACAGCAACTCCCTCATTTCTCTCTCCTCCAATTTCCCCATTAACTCCTTCAGTCTCTGCTTCGCTCACCTCCAACACCGGCTCTGGTTCTGGTCTCCTCCTTGGCTCCTCACGATAAACAGGGAGAGTTGGCTCAGGTCTGACTCCTGACTCTGCCACACTCTTCCTGAGACCCCCCCAATAAATTTTTGGGGCTGACTCTCAGGCTTCCATCCGCGTCGCCGTGCTGCCTCCTCATACCAGCGCCTCTCCGCTTTCTTCGCCTCCAGTTCTTCCTTGGGGCGGCGATATTCTCCAGGCTGAGCCCAGGGTCCTTTACCGTCCAGTTCGTCCTCCCATGTCCATCTCTCCTGTGGCTCCTGCCTGTTGACACGCTGCTTGGTCCATTGGTGGTGGGTGATTCTGTAACGGTTTTCTAGGTGTGGTGAAGGAGAGTCGGACCAAAACGCAGCGTGTAGATTGCGATCCATATTTAATCAAACAAACGTAAACACAAAATAACACAAACACTACAAAACAATAAACGCACCGAAAACCGAAACAGCCTATACTTGTCAACTAATACAGCGACAGGAACTAAGGACAATCACCCACGACAAACTCAAAGAATATGGCTGCCTAAATATGGTTCCCAATCAGAGACAACGATAAACACCTGCCTCTGATTGAGAACCACTCCAGACAGCCATAGACTTTGCTAGAAAACCCACTAAGCTACAATCCCAATACCACCACCAAAACCCCAAGGCAAACACACCACAATACAAAAACCCCATGCCACACCCTGGCCTGACCCAATACATGAAGATAAATACAAAATACTTCGACCAGGGCGTGACAGTTGCAGTCAGGTCCTCCACCTCATATGCCTATAGTAGAGAGGGGACAGAGACAGAGACCGACAGGGAGAGAGAAAGCATTACGGTCCATACTTGTCATACAGTAAGCATTAGCTGTTTGACATTTCCATTAGAGAAGGAAATGAGGCTAAATCACAACCTTGGGCACAAAGAGACTTCTTTGAAGTGTGCTTCTTTGTCTCTCTGGGTGAATATTAGCACACCACATCATTCCTTCAATAACCCCTGAGAAAATGTGTCACCTCGTTTCACTCTGAATTTGAAAGGCATTATGCCCTCTTAAAAAACAACAACTTTAAAACGATTTAACATTTCAGTCTAGGGGTGTTTCTATCAAAGGTGGTGCAGGCAGTGTGGAAAGGAGAATTCTGTTGTGTCCACAGAGATTTGTACAACCCTTCAGATATTGTTATAGGAGCTCTTCTATTGCAACATAAAAACATCCTTTATATCCACACCCATTTCAACATCCATGTCTGATCCATAGTGGGTTGGAATTAGATCGGCAAGCGGTCTCAGAGTGAAACATAGTGAAGAGGTGTAAAAATACAAGTTAGGGCATTTTTCAACAAACATTTGCATCAGCAGCAGAAACACATATCATTGTACCGTTTATGATATTATGTCAATCAATTCGACTGGGACTCGTGAAGTTTACAGTTCAGCACTGCATCTTTTCAATTTATGTTGGTGCAATGTAGCCACCTGGTGGATAAAATCAGAGCTGCACTGAACGTTATACCACAGCATTTCTAAACCATCTTTGGCTATACTATTGGTTATCAATAATTAAATATTTGATGGGTCCAAATTATTTTTTAAATAATCTGATTTAGTAGAGAAACAGGATCTAAAGAGAAGCATACAATATATATTTACCAACACAACTGCGTAAATAAATTCAATAAAATATGAGTCCCACCAACGGAACGTGTTGTTGGAAAGTTCTATCAAGTATATTCTATCCTTCAAGATGATTCTGGAAGGAGTAAGTTATAGCGGTGAACTTTTCCAAATAGTTTCGCTGAAATTTCTGATTCAACCATCAGCGAGTGTGCCGATTTTGTCAGGGGACAGTACACAAACGCATAAGGTGCTGCGGTGGCGTTCACTCGTGGTGAAAACAGGCAAACGCATGGATATGAATATCACTGTAATTATGTGAATACACAATAATATATTATGTCCCTTCCTTGGACACTGTGCTATCTAACCTCCAAACGAGCTTCAATGCCATACAACACTCCTTCCGTGGCATCCAATTGCTCTTAAACGCCAGTAAAACCAAATGCATGCTTTTCAACTGTTCGCTGCCTGCATCCGCACGCCCGACTAGCATCACCACCCTGGATGGTTCCGACCTAGAATATGTGGACATCTATAAGTATCTAGGTATCTGGCTAGACTGTAAACCTTCCTTCCAGACTCATATCAAACATCTCCAATCTAAAATAAAATCTAGAGTCGGCTTTCTATTCCGCAACAAAGCCTCCTTCACTCACGCCGCCAAACTTACTTAAAACTGAATATCCTACCGATCCTCGACTTCGGAGATGTCATCTACAAAATAGCTTCCAATACTCTACTCAGCAAACTGGATGCAGTTTATCACAGTGCCATCCATTTTGTTACTAAAGCACCTTATACCACCTCACCACTGCGACCTGTATGCTATAGTCGGCTGGCCCTCGCTACATATTAGTCGCCAGACCCACTGCTCCAGGTCATCTACAAGTCCATGCTAGGTAAAGCTCTGCATTATCTCAGTTCAGTGGTCACGATGGCAACACCTACCCGTGGCACGTGCTCCAGCAGGTGTATCTCACTGACCATCCCTAAAGCCAACACCTCATTTGTTTTTGTTCCAGTTCTCTGCTGCCTATGAAGTTTGAGACCTTTATCTCCCTCACCAACTTTAAACATCTGCTATCTGAGCAGCTAACCGATCCCTGCAGCTGTACATAGTCCATCGGTAATTAGCCCACCCAATTTACCTACCTCATCCCCATACTGTTTTTATTTATGTACTTTTCTGCTCTTTTGCACACCAGTATCTCTACCTGTACATGACCATTTCATAATTTATCACTCCAGTGTTAATCTGCTAAATTGTAATTATCTGCCTACCTCCTCATGCCTTTTGCACACAATGTATATAGACTCTTTTTTTCTACTGTGTTATTGACTTGTTTATTGTTTACTCCATGTGTAACTTTGTGTTGTTGTCTGTTCACACTGCTATGCTTTCTCTTGGCCAGATCGCAGTTGTAAATGAGAACTTGTTCTCAACTAGCCTACCTGGTTAAATAAAGGTGAAATCAAATTTTTAAAAATCAATATATTAAATGCAATACAATTTTGCACTAGGTCTGATATGTAATGAAAACACCCTGTTCTTCTATAATCATAACAGGCATACTGCATGATGACTCACCATTACATTGTATCAGTCAAATGTTTTATTTCAACAATATAATGGTAACAAATGCACATAGAGAAAGGGAGGGTCGCTTTTGAGTAGAACAGCTTTATACACTTCTGTAGCTACTAGGTATCATTTAGTGGGAGGGTGACACATCGACAGAACGGCCGCATGGCGGTCAGGGGAGGTGGTGCACTGTATTTTTGGAGGACGCGTAGCTCCGCGCTGGGACTGGTTCTTTTGCAGCCATTTTCTGTCCAACCAACGGCCGTTTTGAGAAGGTAACCAACCAGGGCTTCATTGCATGTTTGTGCCTGGCTCCGGCCAATGATTGCTAACCAATTCCTCGTTAGCTCGAATGGAAATGTCCGTCTCTGACTAATTTCGATTTGTTGCGTTTAGGAGTTTGAGAGCAGGAAGTCTCGTAAAAATTATGAATTAGCTTCATGTCCCCCTGCCTCCGTTTTCAATACAAAGAACAGGCCGAAATGCGAACTTCCGATATGGGATTTCATGGTGAGCAGAGAGGGCTTGCAATGAGACAACCAACGTGGCTATGGGATAACGTTAAATTGTACCCAGAATGCTTTCGTTGCAACAATAGTCGAAAAAAAAATGTGTGAGGGTCAAATGGCAACCAAACTAAAGCCATTGCTTCCTTTGTCCAAATTATATTTTGCACGAAACATTTGCTAGCTAACGTTAGCTTGATAGCTTCCCATTTAGCAAACAACCACCCACTTGGTCAGCGAAATGAACTAATTCGGTAGACATGTTAGCTAACAGTTTTCTAGCAACCTAACCTGGCGAACACTTAGCCAGCTAGATTAACATTCATGTTTAGCTAACTAGCCAGTCAACAGTAAGTGCCTTACAACAATTGAGCTATTTGAGTAAACCATGTCCTTTGCTCCAGATGGAAGAAGACCGTTCCACCACCGACGCCTCCCAGCTAACGTTAGGCATCTCTGGAGAATACATGTCAGGAGGATATGTGCTCCAGTCTCAAGATGGTAAGAGACATCAGTTGACCAATTCAAGCCTAATTGGGGAACTAGGTGTGCGCATATCATGAATCGAATATCCCCCAATCAAAATGTAATGTAGTGTCATTTAAAATATATATATAATACATCATTTAAAAAGGCAAGTGAGTCGAGAACAAATTCTTATTTAGAATTACGGTCTACCAAAATGCAAAATGCCTTTGCATGGGGCTGGGATTAAAATAAAAAAACGGGACAAAACACACATCACGACAATAGACACCACAACACTACACAGAGAGACCTAAGACAACATAGCACAGCAAGGTAACAGCACAACATGGTACAAGTATTATTGGACACAGACAACAAACAGCACAAGGGGAAAGAAGGTAGAGACAATACATCACGCAATGCAGCCACAACTACATTATCACATTCTCTACATCTCAATGCAACACTGTCAGTACCTAATGCCTACAATCAATTATCCATGTTTTCCACATAATAATGCGTGTGATGAAGATGATGGAGAGGAGAGTCTGAATGACCATGATGACGGGGGCATGAAAGAGAACTTCCGGGAGCAGGACATCTACCTCCCCATCGCTAACGTGGCACGCATCATGAAGAACGGCATCCCACAGACCGGGAAGGTAACCATGGTGTGTGTGTGTGTGTGTGTGTGTGTGTGTGTGTGTGTGTGTGTGTGTGTGTGGGGGCTGGTGTCATATTCATTCATGTACACCATAGTAAAACATTTACTAACAGAAAACCAAAAGTTTCTTATTGGACAAGTTCAGATAGTCCCTCCCTGTTTCAGTCTGTTTTTTGTTCTTCTCCGTTTGGTGCCAAATGAATACGACCCGGAAATGTTCTCCTCGTCTTATTCCTCTTTGTCCTAAATTGTGTGTGTCTCACAGATAGCGAAGGACGCCAAAGAGTGTGTGCAGGAGTGTGTGAGTGAGTTCATCAGCTTCATCACGTCGGAGGCCAGTGAGCGCTGCCACCAGGAGAAAAGAAAGACCATCAACGGAGAGGACATCCTGTTTGCCATGTCAACCCTAGGATTCGACATGTATGTGGAGCCCCTCAAACTCTACCTACAGAAGTTCAGAGAGGTGCGACTAAACACACTACTTCTGCTCTGACAATTAGTCTCTCACACACAATCACAAGTGTCCATGAACAATCTCACATCATATGCTATTTAATCTCTCACAATATGTTGTTTCCTAGGCGATGAAGGGGGAGAAGGGAATACCAGGTGTGTCGGTGGGAGAGGGCCTCGGGGAGGAGCTTACAGACGACAGCTTTAGTAAGTGGTTCAGAACAGGTCTCAATTTTGTCATCTAATACTAAAGTAGAGGCTTTACAGTCATGCATACATATGTAAAATGTATGCAGGCATTAGTAAGTTGCTTTGGCTAAATGGCATATTATGGTCTTGTGCTGTGGATGGTTTTGTAATGTCCTCTTCCCTCTATTCCAGCGAATCAACTGCCAGCCGGAATTATAACAGCCGACGGCCAACAGCAGAACGTCATGGTGTACACCACCTCATATCAACAGGTAAGTGGCATCATATCAACAGACAAGTGACATTTGAACCAGAACTAGACCATTACGACATATCCATGACTGTTCTCTCCATTGCCCCTGTCTGCTCCTGTAGATTCCTGGCGTGCAGCAGATCCAGTTCTCATGACGAGGCCTAGCTCCTGCTCTGACCGCGGCGGCCATCGACCGCACAGACACAGGCCTGGTGACTGAAGGCTAACCGTATGCTGAGCGTATGACCCCTCCGTCAAAAGGTCAAAGGCAATCATCAGAAGGACATGAGGTCTTGGAGGGGAGCTGTTATGGGGGGGGAGGGAGGGATGTGTTAACCACCACAACCCTGTCATGTAAATGTACAAGTATGTTCACTAAATGTAGTACGTAGTCATGAGGTGCCACAAGGTTTGGAGTACATCTTTCAACCAGTTTAGGATACTTTATTTTTAATGCTAATTGGACCACTTAGTTTGTTTTTGTACATTGATTGTTTTATGCAGGTTTGGGAGGTGGAATGGGATGTTTTTTGCTCCCTCATTTTTGAACCATGAGGAGAGGTTCCCTTAATGTCAGCTCTTTTCTACGTGGACAAACTAATACCATGGGCTTTAATGTGATGTAAATCCTTTGAATAAAAATCCAAATGACCCAATACCTTCTGGTTGTCATCAACCTCTACACACACCTGAATGATTACACCATGAGCTACTGTAATTTAAGGCTCCCGAGTGGCGCAGCGGTCTAAGACAATGCAACTCAGTCATTACATTCCCTGGTTCGAATCCAGGCTGTATCGCATCCGGCCGGGATTGGGAGTCACACAGGGTGGTGTACAATTGGCCCAGTGTCGCAGGGGTAGGCAGTCATTGTAAATAAGAATTTGTTCTTAACTGACTTGCCTAGTTAAATAATGGCTAAATAAAGTTTATTTATTTATTTTTATAACCAGGGGTAAAAGTAGATTTTATTTATTCCTGGTACGGGATGTCAATCAATACTGTTTTAATCAATATGACAGTTAAAAATGATCAGTTACAGTTCAGCCATGTAAAGAGTTAACTGTTCCAGGAAGAGAATCACACAGCAGTATCTGGTGAGGAGGAGCATGTCTGAATCGCCGTGTCCCCAGCCAGCCCAACCACTCACTGGACCCATATAATCACTTGGCTATGCATGCCTCTCTCTAATATCAATATGCCTCGTCCATTACTGTCCTGATTAGTGATTACTGTCTTATTTCACTGTAGAGCCTAGAGCCCTGCTCAATATGCCTTAACCAACCATGTTGTTCCACCTCTTACATATGTGATGGCATCACCTGGTTTAAATGTCTCTAGAGTCTATCTCTCTCATCATTACTCAATGCCTAGGTTTACCTCGAATGTACTCACATCCTACCTTATCTTTGTCTGTACACTGCCTTGAATCTATGCTATCGTGCCCAGAAACCTATATTATTATTATTATAATAAACCTGCTCCTTTTACTCTCTGTTCCGAACATGCTAGACGGCCAGTTCGTATAGCCTTTAGCCGTACCCTTATCCTATTTCTCCTCTATTCCTCTGGTGATGTAGAGGTTATTTCAGGTCCTGCAGTGCCAAGCTCCACTCCCCCCCAGGTGCTCTCATTTGTGGACTTCTGTAAACGTAAAAGCCTAGGTTTCATGCATGCTAACATTAGAAGCCTACTCCGTAAGTTTGATTTACTCACTGCTTTAGCACACTCTGCCAACCTGGACGTCTTAGCCGTGTCTGAATCCTGGCTTAGGAAAATCACCAAAAACCCTGAAATCTCCATCCCTAACTATAACATTTCCGCCAAGATAGAACTGCCAAATGGGGCGGTGTTGCAATCTACTGCAAAGATAGCCTGCAGAGTTCTGTCTTACTATTCAGGTCTGTACACAAACAATTTGAGCTTCTACTTCTAAAAATTCACCTTTCCAGAAACAAGTCTCTCACCGTTTCCGCTTGCTATAGACCACCCTCTGCCCCCAGCTGTGCCCTCGACACCATATGTGAATTGATTGCCCCCCATCTATCTTCTGAGCTCGTGCTAGTAGGTGACCTAAACTGGGACATGCTTAACACCCCGGCCATCCTACAATCTAAGCTTGATGCCCTCAATCTCACACAAATGATCAATGAACCTACCAGGTACAACCCCAAATCCGTAAACACGGGCACCCTCATAGATATCATCCTAACTAACTCGCCCTCCAAATATACCTCTGCTGTTTTCAATTCAGATCTCAGCGATCACTGCATCATTGCCTGCATCGTAATGGGTCTGCAATCAAACGACCACCCCTCATCACCGTCAAACGCTCCCTAAAACACTTCTGCGAGCAGGCCTTTCTAATCGATCTGGCCAGGGTATCCTGGAATGACATTGACCTCATCCAATCAGTAGAGGATGCCTGGTTATTCCTTAAAACTGCCTTCCTCACCATCTTAAATAAGCATGCTCCATTCTAAAAATGTAGAACTAAGAATATATATAGTCCTTGGTTCCCTACAGACCTGTCTGCCCTTAACCAGAACAAAAACATCCTGTGGCGTTCTGCATTAGCATTGAATAGTCCCCGTGATATGCAACTTTTCAGGGAAGTTAGGAACAAATATAAACAGGCACTTAGGAAAGCTAAGGCTAGCTTTTTCAAACAGAAATTTGCATCCTGTAGTACAAACTCAAAAAAGTTCTGGGACACTGTAAAGTCCATGGAGAATAAGAGCACCTCCTCCCAGCTGTCTACTGCTCTGAGGCTAGGAAACACTGTTACCACTGATAAATCCAATATAATTGAGAATTTCAAAAAGCATTTCTACGGCTAGCCATGCTTTTCACCTGGCTTCCCCTACCCCGGTCAACTGCCCGGCACACTCCACATCAACCCGCCCAAGCCCCCACCATTTCTCCTTCACCCAAATCCAGATAGCTGATGTCCTGAAAGAGCTACAAAATCTGGACCCCTACAAATCAGCCGGGCTAAACAATCTGTACCCTCTCTTTCTAAAATGATCTGCCGAAATTGTTGCAACCCCTATTACTAGCCTGTTCAACCTCTCTTTCATATCGTATGAGATTGCCAAAGATTGGAAATCTGCCGTGGCCATCCCCCTCTTCAAAGGGGGTGACACTCTAGACCCAAACTGCTATAGACCTATATCTATCTTACCCTGTCTTTCTTAGGTCTTCGAAAGCCAAGTTAACAAACAGATTACCGACCATTTCGAATCCCACTGTACCTTCTCCGCTATGCAATTTGGTTTCAGAGCTGGTCATGGGTGCACCTCAGCCACGCTCAAGGTACTAAACGATATCCTAACCGCCATCGCTAAGAGACATTACTGTGCAGTCATATTGATCGACCTGGCCAAGGCTTTCGACTCTGTCAATCACCACATTCTTATTTATTGACAGACTCGACAGCCTTGGTTTCTCAAATGATTGCCTCGCCTGGTTCACCAACTACTTCTCTGATAGAGATCAGTGTGTCAAATCGGAGGGCCTGTTATCCGGACTATGGGGGTGCCACAGGGTTCAATTCTCTGGCCGACTCTGTTCTCTGAATACATCAATGATGTCGCTCTTGCTGCTGGTGATTCTCTGATCCACCTCTACGCAGATGACACCATTCTGTATACTTCTGTCCCATCTTTAGACACTGTGTTAACTAACCTCCGAACGAGCTTCAATGCCATAAAACACTTCTTCTGTGGCCTCCAACTGCTCTTAAATGCAAGTAAAACTAAATGCATGCTATTCAATCGATCACTGCCCGCACCTGCCCGCTCGTCCAGCATCACTACTCTGGACTGCTCTGACTTAGAATACGTGGACAACTACAAATACCTCTGTGTCTGGTTAGACTGTAAACTCTCCTTCCAGACTCACATTAAGCATCTCCAATCTCCAAGCATCTCCATCTCCAATCCAAAATGAAATCTAGAATCGGCTTCCTATATCACAACAAAGCATCCTTCACTCATGTTGCCAAACATACCCTCATAAAACTGACCATCCTACCGATCCTCGACTTCGGCGAGGTCATCTATAAAATAGCCTCCAACACTCTACTCAACAAATTGGATGCAGTCTATCAAATCAAATGTATTTATATAGCCCTTCTTACATCAGCTGATATCTCAAAGTGCTGTACAGAAACCCAACAGAAACCCAGCCTAAAACCCCAAACAGCAAGCAATGCAGGTGTAGAAGCACAGTGCCATCCGTTTTGTCACCAAAGCCCCATACACTACCCACCACTGCGACCTGTACGCTCTCGTTGGTTGGCCCTTGCTTCATACTCATCGCCAAACCCACTGGCTACAGGTTATCTACAAGTCTCTGCTAGGTAAAGCCCCGCCTTATCTCAGCTCACTGGTCACCATAGCAGCACCCACTCGTAGCACGCGCTCCAGCAGGTATATCTCATTGGTCACCCCCAAAGCCAATTCCTCCTTTGGTCGCCTTATCTTCCAGTTCTCTGCTGCCAATGACTGGAACGAACTGCAAAAATCACTGAAGCTGGAGACTCGTATCTCCCTCACCAGATGTCAGAGCAGCTCACAGATCACTGCACCTGTACATAGCCCATCTGTAAACAGCCCATCTATCTACCTCATCCCCATACTGTATTTATTTATTTATCTTGCTCCTTTGCACCCCAGTATATCTACTTGTACATTCATCTTCTGCACATCTACCATTCCAGTGTTTAATTGCTATATTGTAATTACTTCGCCACCATGGCCTATTTATTGCCTTAACTCCCTTATCTTACCTCATTTGCACTCACTGTTTATAGACTTTTTGTTTTCTTGTTTTCTACTGTATTATTGACTGTATGTTTTGTTTATTCCATGTGTAACTCTGTGTTGTTGTATGTGTCGAATGTATATGCTTTATCTTGGCCAGGTCGCAGTTGCAAATGAGAACTTGTTCTCAACTAGTCTACCTGGTTAAATAAAGGTGAAATAAAAAATAAATAAAAAAATCTCAACATCACTTTGCTGAAGTGAAACTAAAGTAGAGAGACAGTATATTGTGTACAGGACCACTCTCCAGAACTTCAGAAATCCCTTAAACAGCTATACGTCCAGACTATACACTGAGTCTCCTACCCTTTGACAGCATGGACAGAGAAATTATCCACAAACATTCTTTACAGGTGAGTAGAGTTTAAGAAATATTAAGTTGAAGATGAGATTTACATTATTTACCATTCGCATTTCCTTTTTTATTTACACAGAACAAAAATATAAATGCAACACAACGTTTTGGTCCCATGTTTCATGAGCTGAAAAAGATCCTAGAAATGTTCCATATGCACAAAAAGCAGATTTCTCTCAAAATCGATACAC
Source organism: Oncorhynchus gorbuscha (assembly GCF_021184085.1). NCBI lineage: Eukaryota > Metazoa > Chordata > Actinopteri > Salmoniformes > Salmonidae > Oncorhynchus > Oncorhynchus gorbuscha. Next base: position 15,529,023 of record NC_060186.1, on the reverse strand, counting down.
AAATTTATTTACATCCCTGTTAGTGAGTATTTCTCCTTTCCCAAGTTAATCTATCCACCTGACAGGTGTGGGATATCAAGAAGCTGATTAAACAGCATGATCATTACAAAGGTGCACCTTGTGCTGGGGACAATAAAAGACCACTAAAATGTGAAGTTTGGTCACACAACACAATGTCATAGATGTTTCAAGTGTTGAGGGAGGGTGCAAATTGGCATGCTGACTGCAGGAATGACCACCAGAGCTGTTGCCAGATAATGTTATGTTAATTTATCTACCATAATCCACCTCCAATGTCGTTTTAAAGAATTTGGCAGTACGTCCAACCAGCCTCACAACCGTAGAGCACGTGTATAGTTTTGTGTGTGCGAGCGGTTTTCTGAATTCAACGTTGTGAACAGAGTGCCCCATGGTGGCGGTGGGGTTATGGTATGGTCAGGCATAAGCTTAGGACAACAATGGCATTTTATTGATGGCAATTTGTATGCACAGCGATACCGTGACGAGATCCTGAGGCCTATTGTCGTGCCATTCATCACCTCATGTTTCAGCATGATAATGCATGGCCCCATGTCATAAGGATCTGTACATAATTCCTGAAAGCTGAAAATGGCCCAGTTCTTCCATGGCCTGCATACTTACCAGACATCCATTGAGCATGTTTGGGATGCTCTGGATTAACGTACACAACAGCGTGTTCCAGTTCCGGACAATATCCAGGAACTTCGTACAGCCATTGAAGAAGAGTGGCACAACATTCCACAGGCCACAATCAACAGTCTCTATGCGAAGGAGACGCTGCATGATGCAAATGGTGGTCACACCAGACACAGACTAGTTTTCTGATCCACACCCCTACCTTTTTTTAAGGGATCTGTGACCAACAGATGCATATCTGTATTCCAAGTCATGTGAAATCCATAGATTAGTGCCTCATGAATTTATTTAAATTGACTGATTTATTGACTGTAACTCAGTAAAATCTTTGAAATTGTTCCATATTGAATTTAGATTTTGTTCAGTGCATATGTTAAACATTTTATACTTTATCTATAGTAAATGTATCTAAGTTGTAACATCATGTATCAATATCAGTTAATATAATCTATAGGACAATGGTGACAACTCTAAAGCTTAAACTATCAAGAGCTAATTTCAATAAATACCTCATGGTTTCATCTTTGGTCTCTGTCTAGAAATGACCACCTCCAGCAGTCTCCTGTTTGAAGAGCAGTTCCTGTGCTCTGTCTGTCTCACCTGGAGCCTCATCAGAGAATCCCAGCCTTGAAGAGACACAAGCTGGTCAACCCTGTGGAGAACCTGAAAGACAGGATGTGTAAGACGCATGGCAGACTCCTGGAGCTGTTCTGTAGGACTGACCAGACGTGTGTTTGTGTCTTGTGCTTAAAAACAGACCACATGACTCATGACACTGTCCCTGTAGAGGAAGAGTATGGAGAGAGGAAGGCTGAACTGGGGAAGACTGAGGCAGAAGTGCAGCAGATGATCCAGGAGAGACTGAAGAAGGTTCAGGAGATCAAACATTCAGTAGATCTGAGTCAGAAAGATGCAGAGAGGGAGATATCAGACAGTGTACAGGTCTTCACTGCTCTGGTTCTCTCCATTGAGAGAAGCCAGACTGAGCTCATTGAGGTGATTGAGGAGAAGCAGAAAGCAGCAGAGAGGCAGGCTGAAGGGCTCATTAAAGACCTGGAGCAGGAAATCACTGAGCTACAGAGGAGAAGCACTGAACTGGAGCAGCTTTCACACACTGAGGACCACCTCCACCTCCTACAGAGCTGTCCATCCCTCTGCACCCCTCCACCCACCAAGGACTGGTCTAGAATCAGTGTTCACAGTGATATGTGTGTGGGGACTGTGAGGAGAGCTGTGTCTCAAGTGGAGGAGACCATTTTGAGTGAAGTTGAAGAAGTTGTGTGATGCTGAGTTGAAGAGGATTCAGCAGTATGCAGTGGATGTGACTCTGGACCCTGATACAACACATCATGGTCTCATCATGTCTGAGGATGGGAAACAGGTGAAACATGGAAACACACGGCTTAATAAACCTTATAATCTGTTAGAGGAATTTAATTAATATATGTTCATTAACCAATTCAATTATAACAAAGCAAAACACTTTGTCCGTTTCTAAGAATTTGTAAGGTTCTTATTTGCATAAAATAGACGAAGATCGGTCTCAAAATTAATCAATAGCGTTTATTCCCGAGAGCTCGAGTCATAATACCATGTACATTGGTTTATATACCTCACATTTCGGCATAAATGTCCCTCCTCCTCTCAGATACAATGGCAATATAGTTCACAAGCCTTCTCACATTGTCTGCCACCTGTTAAACAATCTACAACAAGCCCAAGGTCTCTCCCCTCCCTGGGTGGGGACAGAATGTCCTGTAAGGAACACAGTATTCCAGCCCGTCTGACAATAGCTCCATTCGTTTCTAACAAGGAAAAGAAAGTCCTTGTTCTAATTCTTGACTAAAACTACACACCTTATTTTCAGTATTATGATTATAATAAGATTCATACATTCATACAGTAACAGAGTAGTATTCTGTTCAGTTATAATTCTAAACTAAATGTATACATAATTTAGTCATTATTCATAAATATCCCATAACATAATCCCAATAGGTTTGATCAAGTTTTTAATGTCCTAGGAAAGGAGGGTTTCTCCTCAGGGAGATTTTACTATGAGGTGAATGTTCAGATGAAAACCATGTGGACTTTAGGAGTGGCCAGAGAGTCCATCAACAGGAAGGGGAACGTCACAAATAGCCCATCAAATGGATACTGGGCTGTGGTCCTGAGGGATGAGAGTAAGTACTCAGCTTGTACCTCCCCCCGTGTCTCCTTATACCGGAGAGAGAAGCCCCAGAAGGTGGGGGTGTTTGTGGATTATGAGGAGGGTCAAGTCTCCTTTTATGATGTGGAGGCCAGGTCTCATATCTACTCTTTCACTGGCTGCACCTTCACGGAGAGTCTGTCCATTCCTTGGCCCTGGCAATGATAAAGATAAAGGTGAAAACTCTTCCCTTCTGTTCATCTCTCCTGTCAATCACCCAGACTGAGTTCTGAACTCAACTAATTGACCAGTACATTTAGTAAATGTAGAATAATCATAACCTGTCGTCATACAGTACACCAGGGAGAATATTTCACTGCAATGTAATTGCTGGTGGTGGTTGTTTGGGTCCACCAGCATTGTAAGCCATAAGAAGATATACAATCTCTCCAGGCTCATAAGGTATGATTCATATCTGGGAGTTACATTTCTGAGGAATTTCTGATAATGAGATAATATAAGCAACATTTTTGTTTTTTAAGCTCATGTATTGTTTGCACTGTATATCTCTAATAACCTTTAATAAACTTGAATCTTGGATTTGGACTCATACAGTAGAAGGATGAAATACTTGAGTCATTTTCATACACTATCCTAGTCATCCAGTAGGAGTGGTTTCAGTCCGAGCCTGTCTCGGTATTGGTCCATGTATGGCCGAGCCGCCTCCCACACCTAGAGAAGGCCACGGGTGAGAAACATAAACAGAGATGTTAATTTTTATCTGCCTCGTTATCAATTAGCTGGAATGATAAATATAATACTGAGATGGGGTGAGTCTCTTGCCTTTTCCTCCCTGAGGAGCGTGTGAGCAGCCTCGATGTCAGGACTCATTTGACGGTCATGATCCCAAGGTCTGATGGGAAATAAGAATAAACTGATGTGCTGTAGAACTCTCCCCACACCTTTCCAGAGCAACAACATTGGGCAGTCCTCGGATCAGAGATCCACATTCTCATGGTTCGTACCTGACAACAGTACGCACTAGCTCATGGACTTTCTCCAGAGGGGTAGTGGACTTGAGCGGGCGGAGAAACTCCAGGGCTTGACAGGCAGCGAGCAGCTCTATGGCCAGAACTGAAAAGCAGTGATGCCTTTTTATTCTCATGGTTAACTCTGTATGCATGATATTTGATGGGACGAGCAGATCACACACTAATGCCATGTGACTGTACTCTACGAGTTACCTTGCTCTACGTGTTCCACCACCCTCAGGGCCTTCCTAGCGGCCCAGCCCCCCATGGAGACGTGGTCTTCAGTGGCTGCGCTGGTGGACAAGGAGTCCACGGAGGACGGGTGGCACAACGCCTTGCTCTCAGATACTGCGGGGGAGCAGAGACAGACACACACACTAACGTTTTCTGTGTGAACACACACACACACACACACACACACACACACACACACACACACACACACACACACACACACACACACACACCAAGGGCAGCAGCAGTGCAGTGTGCAATCATGAAACCAGAGTTGAGGCCTCCATCTTGGACCAGGAAGGCAGGCAGCTCACTGAGGGAGGGGTTGATCAGCCTCTCTGTCCTCCTCTCACTCATACTGACCAGCTCATGGACCCCGATGGCCAGGTAGTCTAGAGCCTGGGGGAGAGAGGGTTAGCCTTGTCCCAGATCAGTTTGTGCTGCCTTGCTAACTCCTGTGATCATTGGTAAGGCAGTGCAAACATATCTATGACCAGTCTAGGAAAGAGGGGGAACAGTACTGAAGGAACCGAGGAGTTTATTGTATGGAGTGAATCTGTTTGTCTGCGACTCTACCTTGGCTGGGTATTCTCCATGGAAATTACCCCCAGAGATGGTCTCACCTCGCTCTGCAAAAACCAGCTGGAGGAGAGTTAAGGTTTCATATTTGGGACAACATTATGAGGCTCTAATATAAACTGTATACAGGAAACCAAAGCCCATATGGGCTAGTCCAAGGGCTCCCCCTTGTGGTGAACTTATATAATCACAGGAGGGGTCTAAAAGGAGATCAAAGAAAGACATGATGTCTTCAAGTAAATATAAGAATGTAACTTAGTGGGAGGATACAGGGTTGTCAGTGGCACTGTTGAGCTCAGTGGTGAGGATGCTCTTAACAAAGGCTATGGTGTCATTAGCTACCCCATGAACCTACAAGAGAGGAGAGACACAAATAAACACTGGTAGTAGGGTTAGTTCACTCCAGCCCTTCACTGCAGTTGTAACACACACACATGCACACACGAGCGCACACACACTACCTGTGGGATACAGCGGAGGGTGTATGCATCCTGGACACGGTCACATGTCCTATGACTATCTACAGGAAAACACAACAAAGGAAGTGAGAGACTGGAAATGACCAAACAGCACTGTTAAGATTCCCACCAAAGGAGTAAATGTCTTTATTTGGACACAAAATCATCAGAAAAATTGAGTGTGTGTGTTTCTGTGTGTGTGTTTCGCCTGCCTGACTTTACCAGAGATCTGGGAGGGGAAGACGTCCGAGTGGAGTAGAGAGCGGAGTCTCAGAGCCACCTCTATCTGACCAGGGTGTGGCCTCACGGCATGGACGTCTGGAATGGCAGAACAAATCAGTACACAATGGAATGGAACAGGTAACTTCTTATAGCATCAAAGCTCCAACAGTGAATTCACTGTGTGTGTGTGTGTGTGTGTGTGTGTGTGTGTGCGCCTGACCGCTGTGGAAGGCCTTGGTAGTGCCCCTCAGGGCCTCCAGACTGAGGGCAGCGATGATGTCAGCCTGCCTGGCCACGCCCACAGCTCGCTCCACTGCCTCCGCCGCCAGAGATGACATCATCTGAGTCCCGTTGATCAGACCGATGCCCTGCACGATAAAACACTATCACACCATCTACAGCGATTATATCCCAGATATGACATCATCTGAGTCCCGTTGATCAGACCGATGCCCTGCACGATAAAACACTATCACACCATCTACAGCGATTATATCCCAGATATGACATCATCTAACCCCAGTTATCAATCATCAGTATACAAGACAACTTAATCAATGCCTGATTGAAACAAACTGTACCTCTTTAGGCTTCAGAACCAAAGGTGTGAGTCCATGACATTCCAGTACCTGGAAAAGGAGGAAAGAAAGAATAAAGGAGAGGAGAAAGAAAGACGAAGGAAACGAGTTAGGGGCCTTAATGGATACATTTTATCTCAGTCATTCATCTAACTAAAACACATTGGTTCTCTGAGGTGTGTCTTTGGGTGGAGAGAGAGAGACATTGTGGGTAACCCAACTGTTTTGGCATGGTCCCAGCCGCGTTGAGGCGACCACATCCTGCCCTCTCCCATAAGGCCCAGAGTGAGGTGGGCCAGGGGGGCCAGGTCTCCACTAGCGCCTACCGTTCCCTTCTCTGGCACCCACGACAGGCAGGAGGCTGGGGGAGTAGAGAGAGAGAGATCTGTCACACACACACACAGACACACACAAGCTCAATGTACCTGGACAGGACATGCATACACACAATCACACACGTACACATGCACAAACACACCCACAGAGTTCACGCCTGCTATTAGTAAAACTGTTGAATCCGAATTTCAATGAATGTTGTTATTGTAGACTGGGTTTACCATTGAAGGCTTTGACCATAGCCTGGACCGTTTCCATGGAGACGCCACTGTACCCTTTGGCCAGAACGTTAATCCTCAGAGCCAGTAGCATACGGGTCCTCTCTACACTCAATGGGGTGCCCACTCCTACACACACACACACACACACACACACACACACACACACACACACACACACACACACACACACACACACACACACACACACACACACACACACACACACACACACACACACACACACACTTTTCGATATGTGTATATGTATTTCAATTACACAAGGGGTGCAATTTAGTCAAGGGCAGGCCTGATCTGTCCTTGGACATAGAGGTACTATAATGACATATACTCAGACCAAATGTACTTATATAGCCCTTCGTACATCAGCTGATATCTCAAAGTGCTGTACAGAAACCCAGCCTAAAACCCCAAACAGCAAGCAATGCAGGTATAGAAGCATGGGTTTATATAAGCATGACAACCCACCAGCACTATGAGATCGAATCAGATTAATCTGTAGTTCCCTGAAGACAAAAAACACACACACACACACACGCAGTCAATAAATGATTCTGACAGTTAGCGATAGACAAACAGATCTAGTTCAAAATGTTTATTCAGATGGGAAAAGACTAGTTCTTCCCAGCTAGTGAATAAACAACTTACATGAGCTTATCCTTTGGAATGAGCATATGGGCAAATTTCCCAAACCCTGTGTTGACGCCATAGACAACTACAGGGGAAGAACACACAGATAGACACAAAGAGACATATAAACACATGTAGAATCACACATTCTATTAATCTATAGCTATATATTCTATAGCTATATAATCTATTAATATATATCTAGCTATTCTATTAATCTATAGCTATATATTCTATTTATCTATATATTTTATTAATCTATACATACCTCGGTTTTCTTTTATGATAGTTTCTATCACTTCTCTGGCTTCATTGATTTTCCCTTCAGCCTCGGTGGTCAGCTGGATGCCAAAACAGAAGAGTTCAAATGTTAACTGACAGTAGTCGGCCAGCACGGCTGAAAACGGTCTGATTGGACTATGATGAAGCATGGTCTTCTTGAATCATACCTTGATGTTGAACAGGCCTTTCCCCAAACGGACCAGATCAGCTATGGTCAGACTGTTCCCATCCAGAGAGAGGTACTGGAACGCAACAAGTCACACACACAGACAGCGTCAACGACAGGCATACAGACAGACACACAGCAATGTAGTCAGCTGTTATACAGGGTTACATTGTGGGAAAAGTGTCAAATTCGATTTGCTATTCCATTACAATTTTGACTAATTAATTATGCTCCTCCATCAAGTATCCCATACTTTTCTCCCCACCCCCTTATTTATGCCAATGAATAGAATATTGTTCAAGCAGAGTATAATAACAGAATGCAGATACTCACCTTTTTGGGATCGAGAGACTGGCGTTTCCTAATGGCAGTTTCTTCCTTGCCAACGTTGACAAAGTCATTGTGCTCCTGCACAGCCATTAGGAGAGAGAGGGAACAACTATCAGAGAGAAAGAGATACAATCAGAGAGGGGTAAAGACAGTAGCAACCTGTGACAATGACAGAGACAATTCTTTATAAAGCCAGGGGAAAGGATCATTTTCATTCATTAACTGGTCTACCCATCACGGGGCTGGTTGCAACACAGTTAGGCTTGTGCCTGGTCGTTACTCTACGACCGATTAAACATAATACCAACTTCTTTTATGTGTAACTGGTGAAACCACCCCCTCCCTGTACATTAACAGTTCTGTCTCACATTATCTCCCCGTCTTGGTCCCCAGTCCGTGTACACCAATGTTTAGTGGAGAAGTGTAACAGTTGCGTGAGATATCCTTGTACATAAGTGTCTACACCTATATATATTTAATACAAAATAAAATAAAAACTTCACCCAGTATTCAATAAAATGACAATAAAACTCACTCCTGCTCGTCCAACTTCCACACCCTAGCTGGCTCAAGGGTTTTCTTGCCCGGTTGGCTCTTGCCCACCTCAGGCCTCAGCCGGATCACCAGGGTTTTACGCCTCCCGGGGCTCGCAAGGAGTCTGCGCTTCATCAGGCTCCCATGTTCCAGCAGGATCCTCGGGGATCCACTATATCTATCTGTTCCCTGCTTCAGGATTAATGTTCATATGTGGTTGTGTTTTACCCGTGTGCCGACGCTGTTCCTGTCTTGTTCCTTATTAATCGTCGACTCCCTGTACCTGCTTCTCTACTCCAGCATCAGTCCTTACAAACACACAATATCAAACTAAAGTGTGAAAGCTTATTCAACGTTTTTATGCACAAGTCCTTTACCACTCCTTGGTTAGCCAGCATCTGCCTCCCCAGGTGATGCTGCAGATGAATCAGTTCCCTCTTTATACTGCATCTTATTGATGAAACGGTATTCATGGGAAAAGGTCAGCTTCACAGTCAAGTTCCAGCCAAAGCCTACCCAGCCCTCATTCTAGGCTTGTGCAATTATAGATCTACTATACCCAGCCACCAAGCAGATTGTGTACAGTAAAGGGAGGGAATTGTCATTTGGAATGTGACCCACCAAGCAAGTTGTGAACAGTCATGAGCCATAGCAGTCTGATATGATAAATCTGATTATTTAACGTGTTGGATAATCATCTGTGTAAATACTCAATGTGGACCCATGCAAAAACACAGATCTGTCTGGAAAGACAGACAGGTAGATTGCAGTGTACTTGTTTGTACTGGAACTACAAATGTATTGGGGTAAGCAGCTGATTTGTCATGTGTCTACAGAAATATGGCGGAGCTGTGTTGAACAGTAATAGAACATGTGGGATGATTCAGTTGTCAGCAACTGGGTGTCTGACTTTCTGTTAAAATCCGTTTCTGAGAAAGTAACGAAGGAGCGCAACTTTTGCAGTTTTGGACATTTCATATAGATTAGAACAGCGTGTTTAAGGCCCTTGAACACTTGCAGCCCACACTTGGGTCAAAGCATAATAAAAAAGAGATGATGTATCAGAGAAATCTCTCATCTTGGGTGTTGACCATAACAACCATTGATCAGGGTCAGAAAAAACAGCAGATATGGCTGGACAGCGGATTGTGGTAACCGTGACTCCAGACATGCCCATGGGATGGTATCTATAGGATGGTATCCATGGGATCAATCAAATGTATTTATAAAGCCCATCTTACAGCAGCTGATGTCACAAAGTGTTGTACAGAAACCCAGCTTAAAACCCCAAAACAGCAAGCAATGCAGGTGTAGAAGCACGGTGGCTAGGAAAAACTCCCTAGAAAGGCCAAAACCTAGGAAGAAACCTAGAGATGAACCAGGCTATGAGGGGTGGCCAGTCTTCTTCTGGCTGTACCGGGTGGAGATTATAACAGAACATGGCCAAAATGGTCAAATGTTCATAGATGACCAGCAGGGTCAAATAATAATAATCACCGTGGGTGTAGAGGGTGCAACAGGTCAGCAACTCAGGAGTAAAGGTCAGTTGGCTTTTGTTATGGGATTTTGATGAATAATGACTCAATTATGTATACATTTAGCTTAGAATTATAACGAAACAGAATACTACTCTGTTACTGTATGAATCTTATTATAATCATAATACTGAATATAAGGTGTGTAGTTTTAGTCAAGAATTAGAACAAGGAAGAGACCTTGGGCTTGTTGTCGATTGTTTAACAGGTGGCAGACAATGTGAGAAGCTTTGTGAACAATATTGCCATTGTATCTGAGGGGTGGAGGGACATTTATGCCGAAATGTGAGGTATATAAACCAATGGGGGGAGAGAGCGAGAGAGAGAAGAGTGGGAAAAAAAAGAGAGAATTAGAGAGAGAGTACTTAAATTCACACAGGACATCAGATAAGACAGGAGAAATACTCCAGATATAACAGACTGACCCTAGCCCCACGACACAAACTATTGCAGCATAAATACTGGAGGCTGAAACAGCAGGGGTCGGGAGACACTGTGGCCCCGTCCGACGATACCCCCGGACAGGGCCAAACAAGCAGGATACAACCCCACCCACTTTGCCAAGGCACAGCCCCCACACCACTAGAGGGATATCTTCAACCACCAACTTACCATCCTGAGACAAGGCCGAGTATAGCCCACAAAGTTCTCCCCCACGGCACGAACCCAAGGGGTGCGCCAACCCGGACAGGAAGATCACGTCAGTGACTCAACCCACTCAAGTGACGCACCCATCCTAGGGACGGTATGGAAGAGCAACAGTAAGCCAGTGACTCAGCCCCTGTAATAGGGTTTGAAGCAGAGAATCCCAGTGGACAGAGGGGAACCAGCCAGGCAGAGGCAGCAAGGGCGGTTCGTTGCTCCAGTGCCTTTCCGTTCACCTTCACACTGCTGGGCCAGACTACACTCAATCACAGGACCTACTGTCACGGTATTCGTCGCCGGAAGATGAGGAATCATCAGACCAAAGCGCAGCGTGGTAAGTGTGCTTTCTTTATTAAAACTGAACACTGTAACAAAAATAACAAAGAGAATAACCAAAACAGTCCTGTAAGGTGCAAACACTAAACAGAAATTAACTACCCACAAAAACCATGTGGGAAAAAGCTACCTAAGTATGGTTCCCAATCAGAGACAACGATAGACAGCTGTCCCTGATTGAGAACCATACCCAGCCAACACAAAGAAATACAAAAACATAGAAAAAAGAACATAGAATGCCCACCCAAATCACACCCTGACCAAACCAAATAAGAGACATAAAAGCTCTAAGGTCAGGGAGTGACACCTACTGAAGAGATGAGTCTTCAATAAAGACAAAGGTCGAGACTGAGTCTGCGTCTCTCACATGGGTAGGCAGACCATTCCATTAAAATGGAGCTCTATAGAAGAAAGCCCTGCCTCCAGCTGTTTGCTTAGAAATTCTAGGGACAGTAAGGAGGCCTGCGTCTTGTGACCGTAGCGTACGTGTAGGCATGTACAGCAGGACCAAATGAGAAAGATAGTGTAATGCTTTGTATGGTATCTATGGGATGGTATCCAGGCAGCGTGTTAGTAGGGTAAAGCGTAGTGGGTCGACGACTGCAGAATTCCAGAGGCAACATTCCAGCAGCAGAGAACAGTCAGATTGAGAACTGGAGCTGGAACAAGACATGGAGATACCAGGGAGACGCAGGCAGGGTGCCGGGCCCTTTAAGATACACACACACACACACACACACAGACAGACAGACAGACAGACAGACAGACAGACAGACAGACAGACAGACACACACACACACACACAGACAGACAGACAGACAGACAGACAGACAGACAGACAGACAGACAGACAGACAGACAGACAGACAGACAGACAGACAGACAGACAGACAGACAGACAGACAGACAGACAGACAGACAGACACACACAGACACACACAGACACACAGACACACAGACACACAGACACACACAGACACACCTCTTCAGGTAGTAGGAACATCTAGTGTGGGAGGTATAAGACAAAGCCTATTATCCCTGTAAGGACTCAGATGCACCAATAACATTTGCTGGCTGAGAGTAGTTAGCACTTCTGAACCAAATATGAGAACAGAGTGCGCACCAATTTTACGTATAGAATCACGTGAAAAATGTCAACGCTAGATCCACATACTGTGCGATGTGTGTGAGCCTTGACATACCATTAAGTGGACATAAACAGTCTCCAATCTCACACAGGACAGTGTGCTCACTATCAGCTCAGGGCCATTGCTCTGGGTGTTACTAAACACTGGGACCACCACAGCTCCATCCATAGTAGACCCCCTAACTGAGATGCTGTCCTACACTAACCATTCCTCTGACCTCTCATCCCCAGCAGACTCCACTGTCCCTGTCTGAGCTTCATACTTCCACATGATTTGCAGGCTGATGGGTTAAAACCACAGACACCCGTACGGCCGTCTCTGATAAGGCGTGAGGGAGGTGATGGGTGAGGAATGCATTGGGTAGGGCAAGGGGCAGGGGGCAGGGGGAGATTAAACCTGAGAAGATCAATGCCAGGGTTACCCACCATGAGGAATGTCAGGAACAACAAGAGGATGAGGGAAGGAGAAGGGGGGGAAGGAGACAGAGAAGAGGATGGAGGGAGAGGGGGAGGAGAGGGGGGGGGAATAGGGAGAGTATGTAAGAGAGAGAGACAGGGGGCAGAGTGAGCAATGGTTTAGAGTGGTGTATGTGTGAGTGGGAGAGAGTGAAAGAAAAAGAGAGAAAGTGTGTGAGAATGTTAAAGGGATTTGGGCTGGTCTGTCCTCATGTGTGGTTGGGTAGTGTACACAGGGCTGAGGGGCCAGAGCTGTGCACCTGTCAACTGGAGAGAAAGAGGAGATGACAGACATTCCTTCACCACCGCTGCCATTCCTTAGCCATGCACCCAGCCCTGAGGCACTAACACACAGATAGCTAGCCTGGCAAGCTCCGTAGCTACTAATAGGGAACCAGAGATGGCTAAAGCTGAAACAGTCTGGCGATATGACATCATGAATATAAGTATGACTATAGTCTTCTATTGTGACCATGACTTTTAGTGACCATGACCTCCTATGAATGACGCTAACATGGCCGTGTTCCAAACCTTTCTGCGGCTCCCAGACTGGAAGTGGTCTCTGTCAAGCACTCTCCCACACGCCCCATTTCCTTCTATAGAAACGTGGGATCGCCCCTCGCTTTTCCCCGGGAACCTCCGGTTGGCCACTTCCTGTGCCACTCCCAGTCTGTGAATAAACAGAACATTTCTGTGTCTGCGTGTCTCATTGCTTACCCCGCCCACACACTGACCCTCTTGCCATGTCTCCTATCTATGTCTATCTTTCAAACAAACACACACCAAACTACACCCTTTCCCCCTTTTCTCCAGCTTCTCCCCACTGTGTCTGTTCATCCTCCCATCCGCCATCCCATTCAGGACAAAACTACATCCATCCCATCCATCACACCGCGGGGAGCCTAGTTCAGGCCTCTCAGCGAGACACATCCAGAGACTGCTCGCGAGTAGCCTCTCCTCCACAATCTCAACCCAGAAAGGGATCTTCAATAACAGGCTGAGTCAAATGGGGACCTGGTGTAGATCTGGCTGTCCTGTTTACTATCTGTCGTGTCAGTAGTGATGTTCGCATTCAGTAGCACCTCCAGATAAACCCTGGGGCTGTAGGGGTCATCTGATACCTCCTCAGCTTTGATAGCTTCCTCTCAGACCCTAGGTCTGGGGAATGTTTCATGGGGTCCACAAATATGTCACCCACCCCCAAACTACGAACCCAACTCCTCAGCCCCAGATTCACCCCTCCACTTGTCACCCGGGCCATCCTAAGTCAAATCCTTACCTCCATCCCCCCGCCTGATAGAGGTGAGGAGAACGAGAGGAGGGTGAGATACATAGCGTTCAAAAGTTAGAAATCAGCTTAAAGTCTTTGCTGAAAAACAAAACCTCCCTCACACATTCTCTCACACATGAACATGTTCACACACACACACACACACACAGGCAGAGAGCAGGAGCGGCTCCGGTTGGTACCAGGTTTCTGATAAGGAGGTGTGGAGTGTTCTGTGTCTTGTCACTGAGCCGTAGTGTACCTCCTCCACACAACTACGTTACGAGCTCACAAGCGCACACACACGCACACACACACACTCAAGATATCGCCGACAGACACGGCTTCCCTGTTTCTATTTCATAAACGTTGATTTGGAGAATACAGTGTGTAAGTAAAGAAGGGGACTTCCTTATAGTTGACGTTGGGAACGTCCTTCATTTACCTAGTTTATATTGCATGCAATCCTTCGGCTATATGTAAACTAAATATGTAACCTCCTGGATGAAGCACCAGCAGCTTTTTTTGTACTCAGAAAGGCAGATACACACAGACAAGTTACTCAATGGAGCGCAAATTACAAGTCAAAAAGGACTTGTTTTGGTTCGAAGAGAAGGGTGTGTGTTGTGTAAAAGGTTGTGTTTGACGTGTTGCAGATATCTTAACAAATCGTAACATTTTTGTGTGTCAGGGTATCTCCCCCTCCATACCAGCCCAGCTCTCCCCCTGACCTGCTCAGGCAGGGTGCAGTGGAGGTGGAATACTTTTAGGAGTATGTAGGCCACAGATGCTGTCTTCCCCCAAGGTTCTGGGATTCATCTACCCATGGAAGGAGAAGGGGGATCCGTATTTACCCGTGGAGAGAAAAACAAAAAACCAAGAGTGAAAATGATGTACTAAAGCAAAACTTCTTCCTACACATACCTCAGTCTCCCTGATGTTACCGCAGCAGAGGACACAGTGCCCAATTACAGAGTGAAATTCCTGGACTTGAAGTCTTCATCAAGTCTGATTGTTTGATCGTCTTCTTTGTTTTCTGGATGTAAATCAGGGGGGGGGAGTTCCATCACTTTAGGATTGGAGACGTCCTAATGGAGATTGAATAGGGAAACATGTTGATGGAGAAGCTACCAAATGAATCCATTGTTGTTAAGCACCTGTTGCGCAATCTAATCTCAGTCAGTGTTTTAAAATGATCTCATTTTATGGGCTGATTCATTTCATTTCTATCACCAGTGGATACGCAGTGTTAGTCGGTAACTGAATCGATGTTTTGTTTACTTAGTAAACCTGGGCAACAGTGTCCACCACAGCAGCCCATATTCACATGGGTTTTATCAGGATCATTCACCTTCAATACACTCAGATGTAACTAACCCCTGCCATAAATGTCCTGATAAACCAACCTGTGGTTCCAAACATGGAATTCATCATATAAGGGAGGACCTGGCCTAGAACTTTCTGTGTTTGGCGAGTCCAAGGAGGGGACTCATATGGTAGGGGTGTATGAGGGGAGCACTGTGGTTAAGTGGGGGGTTGTGACGTGGGAGATATTAATGTCGGTGAGGTAAGTGAGAGGGAGACCTAGAGGCACCTCCCACGGTGTCTCTCTGAAGAGACTGAGGAGGTCTAGGAAGATGGAGGGATGTGTAGGGGATGAGGAGGAATGTAGGGGGATGTAGGTGTAAGTCGGACTTAGAGAGTTGTAGCGGCGTTTGGGGTGTAAGGAAGAGAGGAACAAAAGGAGGTGTAGGAGTACAGATGGAGGAGAGTTGTCATGTTTTGTCTTAGATTGTCTTGTCATTTTTCTTTTCCCTCTGTTCATTTTCCCCCTGCTGGTCTTTTTAGGTTCGTTCCCCTTTTTCTCTCTCCCTTCCTCTCTCTCTTCTCTCTATCGTTCCGTTCCTGCTCCCAGCTGTTCCTATTCCCCTAATCAATCATTTAGTCTTCCCACACCTGTTCCTTATCTTTTCCCCTGATTAGTCCCTATTTCTTCCCTTGTTTTCCGTTCCTGTCCTGTCGGATCCTTGTCTATTGTTCACCGTGCTGTGTCTGTGTATCGCCCTGTCGTGTCGTGTTTCCCTCAGATGCTGCGTGGAGAGCAGGTGTCTGAGTCTGCTAGGTTCAAGTGCCTTCCCGAGGCAACCTGCAGTTCTTGATCGAGTCTCCAGTCTGTTCTCGTCATTACGAGTGGAATTATGTCTTATGTTTGTAGAATTACTTTACTGGATTAAAGACTCTGTTTTCGCCAAGTCGCTTTTGGGTCCTCATTCACCTGCATGACAGAAGGATCCGACCAAAGAATGGACCCAGCGACTACAGACATTCGTAACACTGCCGTCGAGATCCAAGGAGCCATGCTCGGCAGACACGAGCAGGAATTGTCTGCTGCTCGCCATGCCGTGGAGAACCTGGCCGCTCAGGTTTCCGACCTCTCTGGACAGTTCCAGAGTCTTCGTCTCGTGCCACCTGTTACTTCCTGGCCTGCCGAGCCTCCGGAACCTAGGGTTAATAACCCACCTTGCTACTCCGGGCAGCCCACGGAGTGCCGCTCCTTTCTCACCCAGTGTGATATTGTGTTCTCTCTCCAACCCAACACATACTCTAGCGAGAGAGCTCGGGTTGCTTACGTCATTTCACTCCTTACTGGCCGGGCTCGAGAGTGGGGCACAGCTATCTGGGAGGCAAGGGCTGATTGTTCAAACAATTACCAGAACTTTAAAGAGGAGATGATTCGGGTTTTTGACCGTTCAGTTTTTGGTAGGGAGGCTTCTAGGGCCCTGGCTTCCCTATGCCAAGGTGATCGATCCATAACGGATTACTCTATAGAGTTTCGCACTCTTGCTGCCTCTAGTGACTGGAACGAGCCGGCGCTGCTCGCTTTTTCTGGAGGGACTCCACGCAGTGGTCAAAGATGAGATTCTCTCTCGGGAGGTTCCTTCCAGTGTGGACTCTTTGATTGCTCTCGCCATCCGCATAGAACGACGGGTAGATCTTCGTCACCAAGCTCGTGGAAGAGAGCTCGCGTCAACGGTGTTTCCCTGCTCCGCATCGCAACCATCTCCCTCCTCTGGCTCAGAGACTGAGCCCATGCAGCTGGGAGGTATTCGCATCTCGACTAAGGAGAGGGAACGGAGGATCACCAACCGCCTGTGCCTCTATTGCGGATTTGATGGACATTTTGTCAATTCATGTCCAGTAAAGGCCAGAGCTCATCAGTAAGCGGAGGGCTACTGGTGAGCGCTACTACTCAGGTCTCTTCATCTAGATCCTGTACTACTATGTCGGTCCATCTACGCTGGACCGGTTCGGGTGCTACATGCAGTGCCTTGATTGACTCGGGGCTGAGGGTTGTTTCATGGACGAAGCATGGGCTCGGAAACATGACATTCCTTTCAGACAGTTAGACAAGCCTACGCCCATGTTTGCCTTAGATGGTAGTCATCTTCCCAGTATCAGATTTGAGACACTACCTTTAACTCTCACAGTATCTGGTAACCACAGTGAGACTATTTCTTTTTGATTTTTCGTTCACCTTTTACACCTGTTGTTTTGGGTCATCCCTGGCTAGTATGTCATAATCCTTCTATTAATTGGTCTAGTAATTCTATCCTATCCTGGAACGTTTCTTGTCATGTGAAGTGTTTAATGTCTGCCATCCCTCCCATTTCTTCTGTCCCCACTTCTCAGGAGGAACCTGGCGATTTGACAGGAGTGCCGGAGGAATATCATGATCTGCGCACGGTCTTCAGTCGGTCCCGAGCCAACTCCCTTCCTCCTCACCGGTCGTATGATTGTAGTATTGATCTCCTTCCGGGGACCACTCCTCCTCGGGGTAGACTATACTCTCTGTCGGCTCCCGAACGTAAGGCTCTCGAGGATTATTTATCTGTGTCTCTTGACGCCGGTACCATAGTGCCTTCTTCCTCTCCGGCCGGGGCGGGGTTCTTTTTTGTTAAGAAAAAGGACGGTACTCTGCGCCCCTGCGTGGATTATCGAGGGCTGAATGACATAATGGTTAAGAATCGTTATCCGTTTCCCCTTATGTCATCAGCCTTCGAGATTCTGCAGGGAGCCAGGTGCTTTACTAAGTTGGACCTTCGTAACGCTTACCATCTCGTGCGTATCAGAGAGGGGGACGAGTGGAAAACGGCGTTTAACACTCCGTTAGGGCATTTTGAGTACCGGGTTCTGCCGTTTGGTCTCGCCAATGCGCCAGCTGTTTTTCAGGCATTAGTTAATGATGTTCTGAGAGACATGCTGAACATCTTTGTTTTTGTCTATCTTGACGATATCCTGATTTTTTCACCGTCACTCGAGATTCATGTTCAGCACGTTCGACGTGTTCTACAGCGCCTTTTAGAGAATTGTCTCTACGTGAAGGCTGAGAAGTGCTCTTTTCATGTCCCCTCCGTTACTTTTCTCGGTTCCGTTATTTCCGCTGAAGGCATTCAGATGGATTCCGCTTGTCCAAGCTGTCAGTGATTGGCCCGTTCCAAGGTCACGTGTCGAGTTGCAGCGCTTTTTAGGTTTCGCTAATTTCTATCGGCGTTTCATTCGTAATTTCGGTCAAGTTGCTGCCCCTCTCACAGCTCTTACTTCTGTCAAGACGTGTTTTAAGTGGTCCGGTTCCGCCCAGGAGCTTTTGATCTTCTAAAAGAATGTTTTACGTCCGCTCCTATCCTCGTTACTCCTGACGTCACTAGACAATTCATTGTCAAGGTTGACGCTTCAGAGGTAGGCGTGGGAGCCATTCTATCCCAGCGCTTCCAGTCTGACGATAAGGTTCATCCTTGCGCTTATTTTTCTCATCGCCTGTCGCCATCTGAACGCAACTATGATGTGGGTAACCGCGAACTGCTCGCCATCCGCTTAGCCCTAGGCGAATGGCGACAGTGGTTGGAGGGGGCGACCGTTCCTTTTGTCGTTTGGACAGACCATAAGAACCTTGAGTACATCCGTTCTGCCAAACGACTTAATGCCCGTCAAGCTCGTTGGGCGTTGTTTTTCGCTCGTTTCGAGTTTGTGATTTCTTACCGTCCGGGTAGCAAAAACACCAAGCCTGATGCCTTATCCCGTCTGTTTAGTTCTTCTGTGGCTTCTACTGATCCCGAGGGGATTCTTCCTTATGGGCGTGTTGTCGGGTTGACAGTCTGGGGAATTGAAAGACAGGTTAAGCAAGCACTCACGCACACTGCGTCGCCGCGCGCTTGTCCTAGTAACCTCCTTTTCGTTCCTGTTTCCACTCGTCTGGCTGTTCTTCAGTGGGCTCACTCTGCCAAGTTAGCTGGTCATCCCGGTGTTCGAGGCACTCTTGCGTCTATTCGCCAGCGCTTTTGGTGGCCGACTCAGGAGCGTGACACGCGTCGTTTCGTGGCTGCTTGTTCGGACTGTGCGCAGACTAAGTCGGGTAACTCTCCTCCTGCCGGTCGTCTCAGACCGCTCCCCATTCCTTCTCGACCATGGTCTCACATCGCCCTAGACTTCATTACCGGTCTGCCTTTGTCTGCGGGGAAGACTGTGATTCTTACGGTTGTCGATAGGTTCTCTAAGGCGGCACATTTCATTCCCCTCGCTAAACTTCCTTCCGCTAAGGAGACGGCACAAATCATCATCGAGAATGTGTTCAGAATTCATGGCCTCCCGTTAGACGCCGTTTCAGACAGAGGCCCGCAATTCACGTCACAGTTTTGGAGGGAGTTCTGTCGTTTGATTGGTGCGTCCGTCAGTCTCTCTTCCGGGTTTCATCCCCAGTCTAACGGTCAAGCAGAGAGGGCCAATCAGACGATTGGTCGCATACTACGCAGCCTTTCTTTCAGAAACCCTGCGTCTTGGGCAGAACAGCTCCCTGGGCAGAATACGCTCACAACTCGCTTCCTTCGTCTGCTACCGGGTTATCTCCGTTTCAGAGTAGTCTGGGTTACCAGCCTCCTCTGTTCTCTTCCCAGCTTGCCGAGTCCAGCGTTCCCTCCACTCAAGCGTTTGTCCAACGTTGTGAGCGCACCTGGAGGAGGGTGAGGTCTGCACTTTGCCGTTACAGGGCACAGACTGTGAGAGCCGCCAATAAACGCAGGATTAAGAGTCCAAGGTATTGTTGCGGCCAGAGAGTGTGGCTTTCCACTCGCAACCTTCCTCTTACGACAGCTTCTCGTAAGTTGACTCCGCGGTTCATTGGTCCGTTCCGTGTCTCCCAGGTCGTCAATCCTGTCGCTGTGCGACTGCTTCTTCCGCGACATCTTCGTCGCGTCCATCCTGTCTTCCATGTCTCCTGTGTCAAGCCCTTTCTTCGCACCCCGTTCGTCTTCCCTCCCCCCCCCGTCCTTGTCGAGAGCGCACCTATTTACAAGGTACGTAGGATCATGGACATGCGTTCTCGGGGACGGGGTCACCAATACTTAGTGGATTGGGAGGGTTACGGTCCTGAGGAGAGGAGTTGGGTTCCGTCTCGGGACGTGCTGGACCGTTCACTCATTGATGATTTCCTCCGTTGCCGCCAGGATTCCTCCTCGAGTGCGCCAGGAGGCGCTCGGTGAGTGGGGGGGTACTGTCATGTTTTGTCTTAGATTGTCTTGTCATTTTTCTTTTCCCTCTGTTCATTTTCCCCCTGCTGGTCTTTTTAGGTTCGTTCCCCTTTTTCTCTCTCCCTTCCTCTCTCTCTTCTCTCTATCGTTCCATTCCTGCTCCCAGCTGTTCCTATTCCCCTAATCAATCATTTAGTCTTCCCACACCTGTTCCTTATCTTTTCCCCTGATTAGTCCCTATTTCTTCCCTTGTTTTCCGTTCCTGTCCTGTCGGATCCTTGTCTATTGTTCACCGTGCTGTGTCTGTGTATCGCCCTGTCGTGTCGTGTTTCCCTCAGATGCTGCGTGGAGAGCAGGTGTCTGAGTCTGCTAGGTTCAAGTGCCTTCCCGAGGCAACCTGCAGTTCTTGATCGAGTCTCCAGTCTGTTCTCGTCATTACGAGTGGAATTATGTCTTATGTTTGTAGAATTACTTTACTGGATTAAAGACTCTGTTTTCGCCAAGTCGCTTTTGGGTCCTCATTCACCTGCATGACAAGAGTGGGGAGGAGTAGATGGGATGTAAGGGGGGAGGTGTACCGAATTGAGAAAGGTTGTAGGAAGGTGTGAGGGAGAGTTTGAGGAGAGAACACGTGCACACTTTCCAACTATGCCCGCTCCATTGTAAGAGGCTAATGAGGCGGATGAGCGCTGCACCGGGGCGGGAGAGACAAACGCTGGATATGAGAAAGCATGGCTCAGAGCCAGCAGATCGCTCTCTCACACACACATACAACTCTTTGTGGTTAAGTAATCATGCCTTTGGAATGTGTACGAGTTCACATCAACTGGGGGGGAGGCATTGTCTCTGGGTCGAACTTCCCCTTTGTGACATAGAGATAGATGTTGGTACCAATGATCACATACATCACTTGGGACAGACACACAGTCACATGGCTAATCTGCCAAACTGATCCTTTGAGAAGTTCTAGAACACAGCTTTTTTCATTTTATTCTAGTTTTAGAAGAAGTTATATATTTGAGTTTGTTTTGTATGCCAACTCAAATAGTATTTCTACAATACACCATCAATAGGAGTGGCCAAGTAAAGCAGATTAATAGATAATGACAGCTTTAATAAACAAAGACGAAATCAATGTACTAACTGTCCATTGGTGCTCACAGTCCTGGGCAACTTGGCACTGAAGGGAGCTGAGAGCCAAAAATGACAGTTCATGGTTAAATGACAGCCCAGTCAGCAGCCCCACCGTGATACCCCTCCCAGCCCTGTGTCTGGCCAGCCTGCTGAGGTGAGGTGCAGCATCAGCCCTCAGTCAGATGATGGTACTGGAGGGTGTAACATTTAAGGAGTTTAGAGGATCCCTAACACCAACACAGCATTCCTCTGACCAGCTGCTGGTACTAGGGATGATTGGTGGCAGTCACACACCAGCTCGCTCACTCACTCACACATACATACACAAGCTCTCATAGATTTGTACACGTGTAAAGACACTTGTCGAATCTCTCTGGCACACGCACACACAGTCAATCACAAACGAACAAGGGCACACACAGCGTGTATGTACACCACTCCACACTCATAAACTACACTACACTCTTAAGTGTTCTTTCAACCAAATAAGTTGTATATTGTTGAAGGTAAATTAATAACCCAGACTGACATGGACCATGGGAGGGAGTACCATTAGCATAGCTTTGAAAGCTCCACATCTAAACAGCTTAATAATGACCGAGTATTTCAGTACAGAGAAACGCCCAGGGAAACCTCCACACCCATGATCTTATCTCCACTATTTACCCCCTAATTTCCCATCACCAGACCAGCCACTGGATCTTATATATCAGAGATCATGCCTGGGGCTCTTACATCTTTCAAGGATACATGTATTACAAATAGGGATTGATGTAGAAGTTATTCAAGATATTAATTCAATATTGTCTAACACATGAAGCTGCCAGATGAGGCAAATCAAGTATTTTTGCACAAAAAAAAAAAATATTTGACTGACTGATCTTTGAAGAGGGCATATCAAAAGTGCTTTCAAAGCAATTCCAGGAAAGCCTGTGAATTCCCGTTGCCATGGCTCCGAGGGGAATTAACTCAGCTCTCTCCTTAGGGTCAAACAGCCTGGCTTGGATCCCCAAATCCAAAAGACAAACATAACACCTGCTGGTTACATGCCACTTTCCCAAGCAAATTAATATTTTATTTGTCGGCTAATATGGTGAATGAATGGAGTACTATAGATATGAATGATTTGGGTAACATGTATTACCATGTCGTGTGTCTGAATGAAGCAGCATGCTAAGAGTCGCTCATGGTATTTTAATGGACTGAATTGGATGACTTAATCAATGCAAAACACTGCAGCACATGTCCTTGTAACTTCCCCTCAAACCCATGTCAGTTACAGTGCCTTGCAAAAGTATTCATCCCCCTTGGTGTTTTTCCTATTTTGTTGCATTACAACCTGTAATTTAAATGCATTTGTATTTGGATTTCATGTAATGGACATACACAAATTGTCCAAATTGGTGAAGTGAAATGAAAAAAATAACTTGTTTCAAAAAATAAAATGAAAATAAAAAGGGAAAAGTGGTGCGTGCATTTGTTTTCACCCCCTTTGCTATGAAGACCCTAAATAAGATCTGGTGCAACCAATTACCTTCAAAAGTCACATAATTAGTTAAATAAAGTCCACCTGTGTGCAATCTAAGTGTCACATGATCCGTCACATGATCTTAGTAGATATACACATGTTTTGAAAGGCCTCAGAGCCTGCAACACCACCAAGCAAACGGCACCACCAAGCAAACGGCACCACCAAGCAAACGGCACCATGAAGACCAAGGAGCTCTCCAAACAGGTCAGGGACAAAGTTGTGGAGAAGTACAGATCAGGGTTGGGTTATAAAAAAACAGAATCTTTGAACATCCCATGGAGCACAATTAAATCCAGCACCAAATCTCACGGACCAGGCAAGGAGGGCATTAATCAGTGAGGCAACAAAGAGACCAAAGATAACCCTAAAGGAGCTGCAAAGCTCCACAGCGGAGATTGGAGTATCTGTCCATAGAACCACTTTAAGCCGTACACTCCACAGAGCTGGGCTTTACGGAAGAGTGGCCAGAAAAAAAGCCATTGCTTAAAGAAAAAAAATAAGCAAACACGTTTGGTGTTCGCCAAAAGCATGTGTGAGACTCCCCAAACATATGGAAGAAGGGGTACTCTGGTCAGATGAGACAAAAATTTAGCTTTTTGGCCATCAAGGAAAGCGCAATGTCTGACGAAAACCCAACACTACTCATCACCCGAGGCCATCATCATGTTTTTCATCAGCAGGGACTGGGAAACTGATCAGAATTTAAGGAATGATGGATAGAGCTAAATACAGGGTAATTCTTGAGGGAAACCTGTTTCAGTCTTCCAGAGATTTGAGACTGGGACGGAGGTTCACCTTCCAGCAGGACAATGACCCTAAGCATGCTGCTAAAGCAACACTCGAGTGGTTTAAGGGTAGACATTTAAATGCCTTGGAAATGCCTAGTCAAAGCCCAGACCTCAATCCAATTGAGAATCTGTGGTATGACTTAAAGATTGATGTACACCAGGGGAACCCATACAACTTGAAGGAGCTGGAGCAGTTTTGCCTTGAAGAATGGGCAAAAATCCCAGTGGCTAGATGTGCCAGGTTTATAGAGACAGAGGCTTGCAGCTGTAATTCCTGGGAAAGGTGGCTCTACAAAGTATTGACTTTGGGGGGGGTTAATAGTTATGCATGCTCAAGTTCTTTTTTTTGTCTTATTTCTTGTTTGTTTCACAGTAAAAAAACAAAAATATTTTGCATCTTCAAAGTGGTAGGCATGTTGTGTAAATCAAATGATACAAACCCCCCAAAAATATATTTTAATTCCAGGTTGTAATGCAACAAAATAGGAAAAAAGGCAAGGGGGGAATACTTTCACAAGCCACTGTATTTATTGTATCATTGACCATTATTGGAATAAGGCAAACTGAAGGAACATAAGTCTTTGGGAGTCGTTTCCTTTGTTCTTCAGTGTTGGTCAGTTTGAGAGTCCGCCCAAAAACGCATTCTATTGGATCTCCCTTTGCCTCGCATGACAAGCTGGAATGGGCAGTGCCATGGGCCTGTGAGTAACAGCTGAACACTTGTAAAGAAGACTGGGGTCTGGACTGGCCACGGGGCTTGCGCTTTGAAAGTACAATACGTTTTCAAGCCACTCGGGGAGAGCAACAACGCTACACAATCAGCGGAGCCAAGGAGACCGGAGAAAAACTTTCCCCCAAATTCCCGACTCAGAGAGGGGGATAAAAGAAGGGGAGAAGCGCCAAACAAAAGAATTCTTAGCTTTCAGCAAAACAATAACTTTGGGAAAATAATTTACTTCAAATACAAATTCAATGAGATAGGCGTAACGGACCGGCTGCTCCAGCAAGAATCCGCTACTTGTAATTCAACATTCTGATTCGGAATACCTAAAACCACGGATTGAGTGCTGCAGCAACACTGAATGAAACAAAGTTGCGTAAAAAAAAACAGAATGGAAACGATAATGCGAATCACGTGGGCACTTCTTCCACTTGGTAAGTGTCTATTCTTTTGTATTTTATTTATTTTGTTTCATTTGATCAAAGTTGGTTTTATTTTTGGGGACCCACAAGACCCCATCACCACCACCTTTCCTTTATTTGAGCAATTGAAGACATTCAATGAGAGAAGTTAACATAGGAAAAGATCACATTTGGTATCATAATTTATCAATTCATAATAAAAGAAAAACTAAATAAAACAATGTTGATTATGAGAGGTTGTGTTTCTCCTCGGCAACAGGTGCGCACATCAATAGCTTACAGTTGATGATGCACTGAAGTTTGTAGCCTAATCAGTACATTTTTAAAACAAAATGGAATGGAATTCCCATCAAAAAATTAAATAGTTTTCGTTATATTCCGATTGACATATTGTCTTTTTTTTCAGTCATCGGTGCTAAAAGAACATGTTGCTTGGCAGTAATCCAAAGATACTAAATATAATTCCTATTAAACCGTTATTTTATTAGCCCTCTATCCCACTAATACTAGTGAGAATCTATACCAGCTGCGCGCTTTCACAACATGCTGCTCTAATTTCGGTATCGAGGAGTGAGTGAGGGGGAGTTGCACTGTAAGTGCGAGGCAGAGCCTGGCATCTGAGGGAGTGGCACCGGGGAGTCAGGGCCAGGGCCGCGCAGCTGAAACATCTGCCCCCTCTTCACGCCCGGGTCCTCTCCTCTCAAACTGTGCTCAAGAGCGAGGGAGACAACGGGACCGCATAATGAAGTGCCCCCGTGACCCGCTCAAGACGACCCTCATACCAAATGGTGAGGCGGAGTGTTATTCTTTAATTACGCGCAGATCGCACCTGCCTCTTGCCACCATAAATTCATGAAAGTAGAGGAGGCTTTTGTTTTTTGTCTCCGAGCAAAAACAGACTGGATGTTCACTCAGCCCTTTTCCCAAAACTGTTTTAGACAACATAAGGAGTTAGGCCTAAAACGAACTTGACAAGCATTATTGACAGGCATATAGGCACTAAAAAAAACTATGTCCTCCTTGGATACAAATCAACCTCCATTACCATTTGATAGAACACAAACCATTCATTTATGATGCATAATAAAACATTTTCAATCTGCAAACGAACCATAGTGCTTTTAAAAAGAATAGGTCAAATATCCCAGACCAGACCATATCCGTCCAGAGTCTAGCCCGCACACACCACTTCCCAGTCCCTTTCATCCTCTATTTGGGGTCATGAAGGTCATGTCGTGTGTTTTCCTAAAAGGTAAACCCAGCCAGGATCTCTGTTATGATCGGGATGCGGCTTGTCACCCACAGCCATCCTCCCTAGGCCCAGCCTATGGGAGACCGCTAGCGGAGAACAATAGATAGGAAAACTCCTTTAACAACATCCCTGTTCGTAAGGAAGGTGTGGCACCAGATTCCTATCCTGAGAGGAGCTCCCTCCGTCTCCTCACGCACACACACAGCCTGGTTCACTCAAATGCAAGGACAGGGAGACGGAGTCCTCACTCCTTCACTCCCCTGGAAATGCACCTAATAAAAGTGAGGGGAAACAGGACATTAAACAGGCTGTGCGTCTGCAATGACACTCCATTGTCTCTATAGGGCACTTTTTTACCTGAGCCATATGGGCCCTGCAAAAGTAGTGCATTGTCATGTGGCCAGGGCCCATTACAGTGTTGGTCAACAGTGCACTATAAAGAGAATAGGATGCCATTTCAGAGGCAGCCAGGGGGATTTAGATCCACTATCGACATTCAGGGGATTGGGGTTTTAAACAGCAGTGTTGGGGAACAGTACAGGAGAGGGAGGCTTCCAGTTCCTCTAGGGAGTAAGTGTAGTAAAGCCTTGTGATTCATCACTGTCCGATGTGGATGATAAAGCTCCACCACACCCTCCACCTCTATCTTCACCCCAGAGCAGCCTACACTCCTACATGTCCAGGCCAGGTGGACATTAATCAGGCCAGTGGCTGGCACCATGCATCACAGACCTTCACTCAGCTCCCCTCCTCCCTTCTACTGCCTCCCTGCTTCATCTCACACATACAGGAACACACACATCTACAAGGTCTCTCCCTCCCACCTTCACTCTCTCCTCACACTCCTTTCTCTGCCCTGGCTAGGAACTCCCTTCTACTTTACCTCTAAGAAAACAGAGAGCGGATGTTTCCTAATAAGAGCTAAGCAAACAAAACGTGTGTGCGTGTGTGTGTGTGTGTCAGAGTTGGGTCTTAAGTGTCGGTGACCACTATATCACTCCAATCTCCTCCATAATGTCAACTGTTCCACACTGTTGTCTACCAACATTCCTTGCCTAATGTATTTACTGGCAATAGATTCATAGCATACAGTATTCCTTGCTGCATTCCTTAGTTTAGCTCAAAGCCAGCCAACACACAGGACTAAAGACAATAGACGGGTCATTCCACAAAACGAGTTCCTTTGATATTTTAAGTAGTAAAAGCATCTTTAAATGTAGTGCCTATTAATATAGACCACATGGAACATTCAATGAATTCGATTTTTATTATGAATAAAGACTTGCTAAAGTACCAACATTCTGCATTTTGACATGTCCCTCAGTACACCCTCTGTGACATGTCCCTCAGTACACCCTCTGTGACATGTCCCTCAGTACACCCTCTGTGACATGTCCCTCAGTACACCCTCTGTGACATGTCCCTCAGTGACATGTCCCTCAGTACACCCTCTGTGACATGTCCCTCAGTACACCCTCTGTGACATGTCCCTCAGTACACCCTCTGTGACATGTCCCTCAGTACACCCTCTGTGACATGTCCCTCAGTACACCCTCTGTGACATGTCCCTCAGTACACCCTCTGTGACATGTCCCTCAGTACACCCTCTGTGACATGTCCCTCAGTACACCCTCTGTGACAAGATTTTAACCCCAACATTTCTCCAAGCTTTGTAACACTTTATTTGGATAAAGTCCTAACCCTTCCTAACCCTAACCCTTATTTTAAACCGTACCCTAACCTTAACAAGCAGTTGCTTATCAACAGCTGGTTTATTGATAGTATTGATTGTAGAGAATCTACAGATGGGGTCACACTATTTGGATAGTCCAGGTTTTCACCATTATTGTAAAGCCCTAGTTATTTTGTTGCTTTGATAAAGTCATTCCTGAAGATGATTATTTCTTCATGTGATTAGTGATTCATTTTAAGGGGGAAAATCCTGTCCCTCATTTTAAGGTCAGCCCTGTTAGGTGAACTAAAGTCTCGTTTTAACATGGTGAAACTATTCCTTTGTAAATATTTTCTAAATAAACATGAGGAAAATCATAGTGTATAAGCAGGTGAACTGGTTCTACTCTTTTTGGCCATTTGTGGAAAACTTGGCGTGTCGAGCATAACATGTCTACCCGGTTACCTGTAGATAGACAGGCTAGAATTGAACAACCCTGTCATAAGGGGATTTATGGCTGATTTATGACGGAATCGTCAACCCTGTTCATTTATTTGGCACTTAGTAGGCTGTTATTATAGATGTTTCTTGAAATGGGAAAAAAAAATTCTTTGTTAAGTTGCTGTTCATGACAGAACGTTAGATTAGGTGAAATCAAACTTTTCTTTTCATTCACTAAGTTACACTAACCAAAAGGGACTCATTTCATGAAACGACCCAGACCTCTATAGACTAAAGTGCTGTAGAAGCGCTGGACTTGACCATAAGTGCACACCACAGCTCAACATAGACACAAACACACCCATAAACCTGGCATCACAGCACTAGGAATGTGGTTGTGTTTGGGTGTGTGGACCCACACGGTGTGGCAGCTGATAATCTTCCTCCTGTCAGCTATGCTGTGTAGTCACAGACAGTTAAAATAAAAAATATTATTTACACCATCAGACAGAGACCAACGCCCTTTTTCCACCCTCACTCTCCTCTACCCACCTCCCCCAATCCTCCTCTACCCACCTCCCCCAATCCTCCTCTACCCACCTCCCCCAATCCCCTCTAATCCCCCAATCCTCCTCTACCCACCTCTCCCAATCCTCCTCTTACCCACCTCTCCCAATCCTCCTCTTACCCACCTCCCCCAATCCTCCTCTTACCCACCTCCCCCAATCCTCCTCTACCCACCACCCCAATCCTCCTCTACCCACCTCCCCCAATCCTCCTCTACCCACCTCCCCCAATCCTCCTCTACCCACCTCCCCCAATCCTCCTCTTACCCACCTCCCCCAATCCTCCTCTTACCCACCTCCCCCAATCCTCCTCTTACCCACCTCCCCCAATCCTCCTCTTACCCACCTCCCCCAATCCTCCTCTTACCCACCTCCCCCAATCCTCCTCTACCCACCTCCCCCAATCCTCCTCTACCCACCTCCCCCAATCCTCCTCTTACCCACCTCCCCCAATCCTCCTCTTACCCACCTCCCCAATCCTCCTCTTACCCACCTCTCCCAATCCTCCTCTTACCCACCTCCCCCAATCCTCCTCTTACCCACCTCCCCCAATCCTCCTCTACCCACCTCCCCCAATCCCGCTTTCTCTCTACTCTTTCTCTGCTCTCCCTTTTATTCACAGTGTTTTTACATTCACAGCCCCTCTCCTTAATGGAGGAGCCTATTGGATAAGTACTGTGTAAAGACTGCCTCCCTCCTCCTCCTCTCTTCCCTTCATCCCCCCTTTCCAATTCTGAATTACACCTCTCAATGGGACACCCCAAGAAGGCGGGGGACTACTGGGCTCTTAAAAAGCTTGGGCCGCAGTAGGAGGCCGTGGGTGAGGGAGTAACCCCCCCTGGCAGAGCCACACGCGGGGGAAGCCAGGCTTTTGTGTGGGCCGTCACCCACCTAACAGGGTGACTTTGTGTGTCTGGGGCTGGAGAGGGATAGCTACATTTATTTATTTACTCTCCTGCCTCTGGCAGTGCATGGTGGATGTTCACGCTCAGACGCACATAAATCTGGCCTTATTATGGGATGGCCTGGCTGGCACACATACAGGGACAGAGATGAATTCACACACAGCTAGACAGGATCACATACCCATGCCAGAACACAAGTGGACCTGCAGACACACACCCTTAGGACAGCATAAAGAAAGGCTCTTTTTATTTTTAAGATGTCCACTGATGGTGCCCAGGCTGGTCGCCATAAGCCTCTGCTCCCAACCCTCTACCAGTAGTCTGTGTGGGGCCTGGTGCCCAGGCTGGTCGCCATAAGCCTCTGCTCCCCTCCCTGTAACAGTAGTCTGTGTGGGGCCTGGTGCCCAGGCTGGTCGCCATAAGCCTCTGCTCCCCTCCCTCTACCAGTACTCTGTGTGGGGCCTGGGGCCCAGGCTGGTCACCATAAGCCTATGCTCCTCTCCCTCTAACAGTAGTCTGTGTGGGGCCTGGTGCCCAGGCTGGTCGCCATAAGCCTCTGCTCCCCTCCCTCTAACAGTAGTCTGTGTGGGGCCTGGTGCCCAGGCTGGTCGCCATAAGCCTCTGCTCCCCTCCCTCTACCAGTAGTCTGTGTGGGGCCTGGGGCCCAGAGGTTATTCTTACAATATGGCTGGCAGGAAGGCAGGACAATTCAACAGGTCTCCACCCTCCAGGCCGATTGTCATTCTGCTTTAACTGTGTACGGATGGAGGCTCTCACACTAAACATGATTGTGCTTGACGCCCGCCGGGACCCAACAACAGGACCCCTGTGGGGAGGGCAGGGGAGAGGGAGACACCCCTCTGACCCCATTACTGACTCGTTAGTCACAGTGGGACAGGCCAAGCCATAACACTGTCACAGGCATGAGTTAGGAACACAAACACTGGGGAAGTTGAAGATCTCAACCCTATGGTATATGGCATTTAGAGGCCTTATCATCATCTTGTTGCATTTCCATCTTGAAGATCTGGAAGTAACTGACTGTATTTTCCTGGGTTTCTGTTAGTCTTGACTCAGAGCAGGGTGTGTGTAGGGTGTTTCATGCTCTCTGTGTTTAAGTCATGCACACACGTGAAGAATGTCACGCTGCTTGCTTAGCGAGAACCACTTCTTCTTGATTCGGCTCAAACCGAAGCTCATACCCATGACCTCTGCCTTGCTAGCACATGTGACCACCCTCCGCACACGTGACCACCCTCACTTACTGGTCCCCTAAGGGATTCAAACCTTCAACCCTGGCGTTGCAAGCGTCATGCTCTACCAACTGAGTCACACATCCCCATGTGCCACACACACACACACACACACACACACACACACACACACACACACACACACACACACACACACACACACACACACACACACACACACACACACACACACACACACACACACACACACACACACACACACACAGTGAGAGAGCAAAGAAGCCCATATCTTATTGCATAACAGAGTTAACAGGAAGGACATTGGGGTCGGTTCTCACACCCTCTGACTACCGTCTGGCCCTGAGAGGGTCCGGGACACCGGGTCGCACCCCGTGGGAGAGAGACAGTCCACTGTAGTAGCAGACCCAACAGGACGTAACCGGACCCAATGACCGAGCGATCCATCTTAATAATAGCCTGGTGGAGGAAGAGGCTAATAAGACCTGGCTGCAGGTCAGTCTGTGTTGGCCCAGTTATGCTGTGTAGTCACAGACAGACATCCAATACTCATGGGGATAGTAATGTAATCCTACTGTGGTATACAGGAACCTGTTCTGGTGTGATCTATGACTTACAACAAGGAGGCTTCATTCCCTATTCACTACTAAGCATCATGGCTACTAGCTAGGGAGCCTATGGCAGAGGAAAGGGAAGCTACGGAGATGGGAACCTTCCATTCCATCTCCCGCCCCCCGCCCTTCTCCTTTCTCTGGGTGGGGCGGCATATCTTAAGGAATGAGTGTTTTTGGAGAGACTACAGGTGCTATCCGTGTGTGTGTGTGAGTGAGTGTGTGTTTGTGGTGGGTGGGGGGGGGGGGGGTTGGAATGTCTCTGAGGTAAAAACAGCCCCAGCTAATAATGTCAGGATCAGGGTTGCTGCTGTCACCTGTTAAGAAACAGACACCCGGGTGACAGGCAGGGTCAAAGAGGGTCATCCCATGACACCACAGCTAGAGGAGGTAGAGGAGGGGAGATAGTGGAGCAGACAGATAGAGACACAGGTCTCGCAACAACACAGAGTCTCAGAGGCAGAACACTGTGTGGAAATCACAGGAGCAGTTCACCAGTCCCAGGTCAAATACATACTGTACATGGAATATCTGCATGATCAGTACAGTCTACTCTCAAGACATTGCATAGCGTATGTCAGAAATGAACTGTATCACTCCTGACTTACACATTTCCAAAAGCTGTCTTAAAATGTAGCAAATAAATACTGTCTGTAAAACACTTTTTTCCCCCATTGTCATTCAGTCCTGCTGGGATACTTCCACCTGTTAGACTACAATGTTGAAGCAGCCTACTTCCTCGAGCTACCCTGCCTGGTCTCATAGACCAGGCGTAACATAGTAAATATACATTTGGGACACTGAAATTAGTATGATATGGTAAGTTTGGTATGGTTACATAAGACAGAAGGTTACTTAATGCAAAAATGAGCAGAGGGTGGTTGGTCGTTTTAGCACCTCCTTTCACTAGCTACCTGGGGACATTACCAATGCTGTAGCAACTTCCTGTCACTAGCTACCTGGGGACATTACCAATGCTGTAGCAACTTCCTTTCACTAGCTACCTGGGGACATGACCAATGCTGAAGCAGCCCCCTCCACTAGCTACCTGGGGACATGACCAATGCTGAAGCAGCCCCCTCCACTAGCTACCTGGGGACATGACCAATGCTGAAGCAGCCCCCTCCACTAGTTACCTGGGGACATGACCAATGCTGAAGCAGCCCCCTCCACTAGCTACCTGAGGACATGACCAATGCTGAAGCAGCCCCCTCCACTAGCTACCTGGGGACATGACCAATGCTGAAGCAGCCCCCTCCACTAGCTACCTGGGGACATGACCAATGCTGAAGCAGCCCCCTCCACTAGCTACCTGGGGACATGACCAATGCTGAAGCAGCCCCCTCCACTAGCTACCTGGGGACATGACCAATGCTGAAGCAGCCCCCTCCACTAGCTGCCAGGGGACATTAGCAGGAGTGTAAACAAACAGGCTGGGCCTGGGGGGAGGATTTAGAGTTTCCCCCTCCTATAGAGCTGTCTGTGTCTCTGGGTTCTCTCCTCATAGTGACTACTAAGCTGCTCAATGGAGCCTGATAACAATTGGCGTGTCTGCAGTTTGGGATAGCAGCCACAGTGTTGGCTGCCTGTCAAAGAGAAGAGATGGAGACAACAATGTTTTACCTCTCCCCTCCTCCACCACCCCTCTAAAACAGACACTGATAAGAGGCTGTTTTAGACAATGTCCTCGTTGCCCCCGACAACCACTACTAATCCCCACGTCTGGATTTACATCTTTACATCCTGGCTGAGCATCTTTTTAACGGGCTGGTCAACAGGAGGGGCTCTACTCCATAACATACATACAATACAATGACTATTAGAGTGTGAAAATATGTATTGATATGGAGATTGACAATCTGGTTGTAAGGGTGATTCAAGTAGTATAGAAACCTATGAGGTTGGATTGAATAGAGTCGACTAGAGCCCCCAAATCTCTTTATTCTACAGTGCACATGTGGAGTGGGAGGTGAGAGTGAGAGTGTATGGTTTATGTGTGGGTGTGTATGTACAGTATGTCCACTACCTGTATTGTAGGCCTGTGTGTGTGGATGTAACCTTGGCAGGAATATCCAATTACTGAGCACTGAAAAACAATGTTGTCCTATGTGTATAGATTTTGGGCTGCACAATATCTGCAAAAAAAATAAAAAATGAATTGTGATTTTTTTTAAACAAATATGTGATTTGACTTGCAATATACAGGTAACTGCCAAAACAAAGGAAATAACAGGGTGTTGGGCCACCACCAGCCAGAACAGCTTCAATGTGCCTTGGTATATATTCTACAAGTGTCTGGAACTTCACTGGAGGGAACACCATTCTTCCACAAGAAATGTCAACATTTGGTGTTTTGTTGGTGGTGGAAAACACTCTCAGGAACAACTCCAGAATCTCCCATAACTGTTTAATTGGGTTGAGATCTGGTGATTGAGACACACACACCCTGTAAACCCCCTAAGCTCCTTTGAGACCCCTCTTTCAACATCACAAATCTTTTCTTTTAACCATGGAAGCCAAAATAATGGACAACTGGCCATTTTTATACATCAGCCCAAAGACTGTCTATTATATTGAGAAAATATTTGAGTGACCGCTCTAACAATGGAAATACATGTACACCTGTATTTAGGGAGTTTCTCCCATTTTTCTCTGCAGATCCTCTCAAGCTCTGTCAGGTTGGATGGGGAGCGTCGCTGCACAGCTATTTTCAGGTCTCTCCTGAGATGTTCGATCTGGTTCAAGTCCGGGCTCTGGCTGGGCCACTCAATGACATTCAGGGACTTGTCCTGAAGCCACTCCTGTTTCGTCTTGGCTGCGTGCTTAGGGTTGTTGTCCTGTTGGAAGGTGAACCTTCACCCCAGTTTGAAGTCCTGAGCACTCTGGAGCAGGTTTTCATCAAAGATCTCTCTGTACTTTGCTCAATTCATCTTTCCCTCGATCCTGACTAGTCTCCCAGTCCCTGCCGCCGATAAACATCCCCACAGCATGACGCTGCCACCACCATGCTTCACCGTAGGGATGGTGCCAGGTTTCCTCCAGAAATGACACTTGGCATTCAGGCCAAAGAGTTCAATCATGGTTTCATCAGACCAGAGAATCTCGTTTCTCATGGTCCGAGATACCTTTAGGTGCCTTTTGGCAAACTCCAAGAGGGCTGTCATGTGCCTTTTACTGAGGAGTGGCTTCCGTCTGGCCACTCTACCATAAAGGCCTGATTGGTGGAGTGCTGCAGAAATGGTTGTCCTTCTGGAAGGTTCTCCCATCTCCACAGAGGAATTCTGGAGTTCTATCAGTTACCAATGCCTTTCTCCCCCGATTGTTCAGTTTGGCCAGGCGGCCAGCTCTAGTAGGAGTCTTGGTGGTTCCAAACTTCTTCTATTTAAGAATGATGGAGGTCACTGTGTTCTTGTAGACCTTCAATGTTGCAGAAATGTTTTGGTACCCTTCCCCAGATCTGTGCCTCAACATAATCCGGTCTCAGAACTCTACAGACAATTCCTTTGACCTCATGGCTTGGTTTTTGCTCTGACATGCACTGTCAAATGTGGGACCTTATATAGGTGTGTGCCTTTCCAAATCATGTCCAATCAATTGAATTTACCACAGGTGGACTCCAATCAAGTTGTAGAAACATCTTAAGGCGGATCAATGGAAAAAGGATGCACCCGAGTTCAATTTCGATTCTTATAGCAAAAGGCCTGAATACTTATGTTTTGAATTTGTAATTTGCAAAAATGTCTAAAAACCAGTTCTCTGTCATTATGGGGTATTGTGTGTAGATTGATGAGGGGAAACATATGATACATTTTAGAATAAGGCTCTAACATAACAAAAGTCTGAATATTTTTCCGAATGCACTGTATCTCTATGACAACAGGCACAACTCAGATAAAAAAA
This sequence comes from Oncorhynchus gorbuscha, assembly GCF_021184085.1. Classification (NCBI taxonomy): domain Eukaryota; kingdom Metazoa; phylum Chordata; class Actinopteri; order Salmoniformes; family Salmonidae; genus Oncorhynchus; species Oncorhynchus gorbuscha. The sequence continues at coordinate 15,493,516 of NC_060186.1, read as the reverse complement.
AATTGTAAGTTGCCAAAATGCCATTTATCAGTGCATTCGTAACAACCGAACCATTACGAAACTTATATTACATCAAATAACCCTCACGTATCACATTGCAATTACATTTTTTGTTGATCAAATTCAACACACTCATTGACCTCCATACAACAATTACTCACTTCGTGGGCTTATTTTCGTGGACAGATTTTGGGTGGAGTAAAATCTCTCGCTTCACCTCTTCCTCTCTGATGACCCTAAGCATGATGGGATGTTAATAGCTTCATTAACTCAGGAACCACACATCTGTGGAAGCACCTGCTTTACATATCCTTTGTATCGGTCATTTACTCAAGTGTTTCCTTCGTTTTGGCAGTTACCTGTAGATGAAAACACTTGGGTGAACTGTTGGAATCCTAGAAACAGAATGATTTATATTAAAAAGCAAAAAAGTGTCATCGTTGTCTGGAACAATCTGTTGACTGCATTTGACCTAACAGAACAGCATGCAAACTTATAGTGAATCTAAAGAGGAGCAGCTGCGCTGCTTAATGGGGCGGGGCTTGAGCGTGTGTGACGCAGCCACAAGTAAACTATAAAAAGAGACGCTACATGTAACAGTATAATTTTAAACCGTCCCCTCGCCCATACCCGGGCGCGAACCAGGGACCTTCTGCACACAACGACAACAGTCACCCTCGAAGCATCGTTACCCATCGCTCCACAAAAGCCGCAGCCCTTGCAGAGCAAGGGGAACTACTACTTCAAGGTCTCAGAGCAAGTGACGTAACCGATTGAAACGCACATCCGTTACATACACATGGCTGAGAGGAGTTTCAAAATATTGCATGCGATATGAATCTTCTTGCGACATGAATATTGTACGACAATATTGCGATTTTGATGTGAGTTAGATGAATTATGCAGCCCTATATGAATTGACAGCCTATGTAGCCTTTGAAATGTATGTTATTTATAGTGCAGTGTGTTAGTAATGTAGGTATACGGCCTGAACATGTGAGATAAGAGAGGTATGAGTGTTTTTAGTGTGTGACTGCACCCACGTATGTGCGGGACTGAGTATGAGGAAGCAAGTAGTAGTCCTAATGCTATGGTGGTACGTGTGTGTGTGGGTTGAGGGAGGGGATCCCATAGAAGCCATTGTTCTAAATCCCTAGGGTCCCAGCCTGAGAACGTGGTCCAGGATTGTTCACGGTGCGCTGGGGCAAGCCCATAGGTTGGGTTTGGAGCATCCTGTCCTGTTTACTATGAATAGAGAAACAGAGAGAGAATGAAATTAAACAGAGATGGCATTATTTCCATGTAAATTTAGCCAAGTAGATTACATTTAGTTAGGCCTATGTAATATTTGCTTCAGATTAAACAGTTAACACTGTTTTGTGTTTGTTCACTCCAGGTCTTCTACTTCACTGTACTGATGCTAATCCAAAGCAACAACCCTCATCCTCTTCATATACAGCCTCTATCACCGCCACAATTACAGCTGGCGTCACAGCCACCCCGTCACCGATATCAACTCAGGTGACTAGTGTAGCCTCTAACACAGCCACCCCGTCACCGATATCAACTCAGGTGACTAGTGTAGCCTCTAACACAGCCACCCCGTCACCGATATCAACTCAGGTGACTAGTGTAGCCTCTAACACAGCCACCCCGTCACCGATATCAACTCAGGTGACTAGTGTAGCCTCTAACACAGCCACCCCGTCACCGATATCAACTCAGGTGACTAGTGTAGCCTCTAACACAGCCACCCCGTCACCGATATCAACTCAGGTGACTAGTGTAGCCTCTAACACAGCCACCCCGTCACCGATATCAACTCAGGTGACTAGTGTAGCCTCTAACACAGCCACCCCGTCACCGATATCAACTCAGGTGACTAGTGTAGCCTCTAACACAGCCACAATCACGACAGCCAGAGTCACACCCAGGACCAGCATTGTTACTGCCGTGGGTACTGCTGGAATGGGGGCCTCTGGGTCCTCAGGAACCCTCACTCAGACCACCCCGGACACTACAGGTGAGGGTCTATCTCCCAATACCATTTCACCTCAAAACACCTATCACTCACCCAGCATAGAGTTTGGCTGTAGTCTCAAAGGAATTAAAACCCTAAAAGCTGAACAGTTCTTATCCCATGCGGTCATGTGTGATTACACCATGGAAGTGAGAGAACATTCAACAGACAAAATTGTCCATTCTCTTATTTATGCTTCTAGAAGAAGTCACAGAGGTTTCAACTACAACATCGGATGGCCCAACCCCATGGTCAGCATCGTCCTTTCCTTCCCATCCCCCCTCCACATCCAGCCGTGTGGGTTCAGGCAGCAGTCTTGCTACCACCACGACCAGCACACAGGGAAGGATGGTGTCTACAACCACGGCTGAGACTACAACTCCTCCCAAGACCTTTACGGTATGACAGAAAGAGTTTAACATAAGACTTGTCAGTCTGATTCAAGAAAAATGTTCTGAATCATTACGCACACAAATATGACCTGAACTATGTATTTTTTTCCTGATTTTTATAGTTTGTCAAGTCCCAAAATGGAGAGGTAAGGGTTTCTCCTTTCTACTGTCATCCTAGATTTGCTCACGAGTTTAGGTCTGCGTTTACATTCGGTTTCAAATGACAAATGTAATGACAAATCCTCAGTTGCAGTTCGAACCATCTTTACAGAGTGGTCCTCAAAGACCAGGATGGTGAAAGCCTGCTCTGACCTCTACCCTTCCCCTGGTCCTATAGATGGGTTAGCTGACGTCATGAAAACAATGTGCACACTGAGGCAGAATTCTGTGTGTTGTTGTGGTTCTGGATGGCCAGTTGGTTAGCAACTTTAATTTTTTAAATTTTACCTTTATTTAACCAGGCAAGTCAGTTAAGAACATTCTTATTTTCAATGACGGCCTGGGAACAGTGGGTTAACTGCCTGTTCAGGGGCAGAACGACAGATTTGTACCTTGTCAGCTGGGGGGTTTGAACTCACAACCTTCCGGTTACTAGTCCAACGCTCTAACCACTAGGCTACGCTGCCGCCCCTGGCAACAATGACAAGCTGCCATGTGGGGAATCGTAGGTGGTGTGTTTCAGCTATTTTTATCTTGTCATTGATACCATGTCTTGAGGTATTTTGACTGATATAATTTCCATGCTAATATAAAAATCTACCAGCTAGCTAACCAACAACTGTAACAATGTATTTGAAAGGCAACAAGTGCTCATTGTGCAAATGTATTTAGGTTTTCAATAAACATTTGGAGACCAAGTTAACATGTTGACAACAATCTAAGTAAACCATCTGTTTTGCCCCATAGTTGCACACGCTTATGTTTTGTTGCTGAACAACCAACCCGTCTATTCACAACACAGAGCGACACTCGTTTCCAAAGCCAGGACAGGAAGTAGAGCATCATATTATTAAAAAAGGATTCCGCAGGCATTGGGTGGAAAAAGTGTCTTAGTGGTAAACCTTCCTGCCTTTCTCTGGTTTCCGTTTTTCCCACACCTCTCACGTTCTTCCTCGCTGTCTATGAACAGCTGCTCTGCTTCAGAAAGGCCAAGAATAACTGACACCTCATTGTGCGGGAAATGCTGACGTCCCACCTTTGACCTTTCCCTCGACTCACCAAAACCAGCATTGTAGCGATGGTTGTAATGATATCATGGTGAAATGACATCAGCTCAGCAATTGCCACTCTTTAGATAGATTCACTAAACAAGGCATGTTGATTGTTTTTTGTCCCGTTCATAAACTATGGAAACATTTGATGCAACTTAGAGCCTTACAAACGTGTTTTTTTCTCTCGTCAGAATTACGAGAGGAAGGATCTGGAGGAGCTGTGTCGACAGCTGATGTCTCAGATGCACGACGCTAACTGTACTCTGACTGTGAGAGAGAACAACGGACACACTACCTTTGACAGCGTGGTAATGACCGGTAAAGGTAAGTAAAACTACCCAGTCCCCACGATTCAGACGCTTCCAAAGCAATTAAATAGAGCACAACTAACGCACCCCGTTTCCTAATGCTAGTCTTGGTTGTATGAATTGTGTTTAAATACATACTATCTGAGAGGTTTTGAGCCAATTGCTGTCAAGGTCAAGTACCAGAAATCAACTGTTGTAAATGATTTTTTTTAGTGGACAATTCTGTCGTGCAGCAATACTACGAGGAAATCACCAGAGTAAGTCTAACACTGTGAACTACATATTTCCCTGAATGTCATCATAAACTGGCTACTAGAGAACATGTAAAGGTTGTATTTGGAGGGAGGGTCAAATGGTGGGTCCTTATTTACTTTTTCATCTATTCTGTCAGAAACCAAGCGACAACATGACCCTGATTGCCATCTTGGCATCCTGCGGAGCTCTGCTGGCCATGATTGTAGGCTTCGCCATCTACGCCTCATACCACCGCAAGTCCTATCGGAAGAACCTCCAAGTAAACCATTAGGAAATCAAACTACTCTACAATCAATAATGTCTGTCTGTGATATGTCCACATTCTTCCTAAAATACTTACTAATAATAGTTGAGCTATGCTTTCAGAGGGTCCTCACCTGAAATCTCCCCTTATCTTCTCTCAACAGCAACACCTGACGGAGGAGCTGCAGACAGTGGAGGACGGTTACCATGACAACCCCACATTGGAGGTGATGGAGGTGCAGCCGGAGATGCAGGAGAAGAAGGTGGCCCTGTACGGAGAGTTCAACGACAGCTGGATTGTCCCCATCGACAGCCTGCTCAAAGAGGACCTGCCAGACGAGGAGGACACTCACTTGTAGAGGAGTGGAACAGACAGGGGTGCTACTATAATCCCTCGACCAACTGACTCTCCCTTCCCTGCACCGTTACAAGGGCCCTGTTTAGTAGAGGGTTCTAGCTCCCAACGTTGCAGGTAGAAATGTATTATATATAGAATATATACAACTTTAAATAATGGTATTTGAGAATTGCACAATTGTGACAGTTCTATGCAATGCATTTCTATCCGCAACACTTTTAATGTTCCTCCCCACTGAACCAGACCCAAGGCAACGACAGACAGCACCTGACAGATCTGGAGAAAATAAAACACCCAGATGACAGGTTCTGGAAACCCTTCCGGCCTAAACGGGTGTCTGAGTCCCATCGCTGTGGCCATGGAAAAGTAACAGGCCATTTAGTGGATACTACACCAAGCAACATTGTGTCTAGTTTTAGGAGATATTCAATATTTGGGAAATGTAACTCTCAAACATACACAATCCCATTTTAAGAGGCATTGAGCATTTAAAAGGTACTTGATGTACCGCTTCAGTTATTGATTTAAATTGGGAAAACCAAACACTCAAAACACCAATATTTCAGGGTGGAGTTTGAAGTGGTCTAAACTAAAATCTGCATGTTTTTATGCTGTAATCAACGTAATCCCCGAAAGTGCATTGAATTGTACACTTGAGCACCTGTACATAGTATTTTCTTATATTTTCAGAGAAAATGGAAGCTGAAACTTTGTAAACTGTAACACTGCCTTTATGGTTAAATCTCAATAGTATTGATTTAGAGAAAATGACCTCAGGATAGTTAATTAAACTACTAGTGAATCTCAGCTCTGACGACCTGGCAGTGGCTGCTGTATAGAAGCCATGTACTGGTTCTACTGAGCACAGTGAACCACACTAATGAAACAACGGGCTCCATGGAGACGCTGCTGGGACGGGAGCGTCTACAGATATGAAGGGGGAAAAAACACTGTAAATAGTCGTTTGAAAATTCTAAAGAACTTGACCTAGGACCAGTTTCCTGGACATAGATAAAGCCGACCCTTGGACTTAAGAGCCCTTTCAACTATGCTTTTTAGTCTAGGACTGGGGTTGCACTGTATCAGGGAAGCTGGCCCCTAAAGATACATATTTTCTTGTTTGCTGATGTTGAAGGTTACATAGGCCTCTGCACATTTTATTTGTTTGTTACATTTCTATTCAGTCGATTTGACGAAAAAGGGTATTTAAATATCCATGTGATTATCTGGCAAAATGTATTCCAATTCATGTATAATTCACATGGACACAATAATTCCCAATTATATTTAAGCTGTAGAAAAACACCAAACAATCCACCACTTATTCCTGTGTCGTTTGTCATTAGTTCTGTACAGTCGCTCACTCGTATTTTATTTCTTTTACACGAAAATATTTAGCAGTTATTGTATGTATTTATGGTTTGTTTGCTGATGAAGCCAAACAACAGGGGGTCTGACACACTGGAAGCTGTGCCTCGTCTATCATGACCAGGGCAGCCATGTTTTCTTATACCAATAAAGATTTGCCAATAAAACACACTTTCAAACAGGTGTTGTATTTTTTGTAACTTTTCACCAATGATAAATTGACAAAACAATCAAAATACAAAATGTATAGTTGCATCCCAACTGGTTACAAACAAATCAAAAGACCGGATTCATTTATTTAAGAAAACCTGAACAAAATACAATCTTTATTCGTTATGTACATTACATACAATACAATTCTACAATAGGCTCTCTACACATTCACGTTATCCACAGAGTAGTGCTCATTCACGCACTCTAGAGTACCCCACATACTCATGAGTCCCAGTTGGGGAGAAGAGGGTGCAGATGAAGAACATTCCATTTACCTGAAAATGATCATTTCCTTCCGCTCCCAAAAATAAAATGTATTTGGCATTGTGATATATATTTTCTGCAAAGGTGCTTCTTTCTAGTTCTTAAGCTTATCTTTTATTTCTGACAAAAAAAGAAACCACCGCAAAAGTCTTCTATTCTGTGACAACGACCATAAATAATGAGTAGGGCCTAAATAACAGGTTTTATTACAAATCTATGATGGTAAGTATGACACTTTCTCTCTGGATCTCAGGTCAGAGAGCTAATATTTACTAAGCTTAATATGGTGGCAGCAGAAGACAACCATTAGCAAACAGACACAAACAAGCGCACACACACACACACACACACAACACACACACACACAAAGCATACAGGGGTGTGCACCCTGCACACAAGCAGCAAACGCACACAGAAATTATCGATTCAAATGAATCCAATTCTGATTACTGAGGACATGAGTGCAAACGAACAGAGAAATCGGATTTGATCACTCACCTAACAATAAGATCAGATTTCTTAAACCAGATGTAATGAATCTATTGGGACATAGTGTACAATCTGCCAATTTGATTAGGATTTTGATCAAGGATTTGACAAGAAAAAGCATGTCTAAAGTTTGGCTCTACCACCTGACAGGACTCAAGCACCAAGTGTTTGTCTCGTTGAATGTGAATAGTCCCTCCCTCTCTGGTTATCTGATAGTGGAGTTGATTGATCTCAAAACAAATGGGGATGGATATTTCACAGACTCCATAGGCCTTTGCCTAGAGTGTACTCTGCATACTGTACAGATGTCTCAGAAAAATGCTAAATATATAGACAATACATACACAATGTAATGGAAGACTAGGCTGCTACTATTCTTGAGGGAAAAGGGGATAACTTCAATCATCTCTCCTACTGAGATTAATGGAAGAACAATATGAGGCAAATGTTTGTATTATGTTACACAGGTGGACTAGACAAAATACCCTGGCGATCCGAGACAAACACACATATTGACGGACACACACACGCAAGCTATATCAAAGGGCATCCTCAGTTCCAGCATAATGATTAAGAACCAATCAAAAACATTTCCTGTACATCAAAACTTTGGCTGGAGCCACAAGACAGATACCATTTGATAACTTGGTGTTAGAGATCACTTGTGAATGCTCCTATTGCCTTATTCTGAGTAAGAATGAAATCTAGTGTTCTGTATTTCTTTAGGTCAGAAATGAAGAATGTCCTGTCATCACTGTTTGCATGAGAAACAGATAGAACCCAGTAATCAGGCCATCTCCTAAGGGGAGACTGGGCTCTCCCTCAATGAAAGCAATCATTCATTCTTTCATAAAATAACTTCCATCGTCAAAGGGAGATACATCTCAGCCAATGAGATCATATGTGTACAGATGTGTTTGTACATTAAAAAACTCCCTGATACAGCAGAACCATCATGTTGCAGTTCTCTTACAAGATGGGGAGTGAGTTTAAAAAAATAACATTCATACTTGGAGACTACATTTCCCACCATGCCTCAGTGACAGAACCATGGTTGCATCACACTAAAGCTACAGTAGCCATTACCAGAATCCCAGGCTTTTGACAACTTGACAATGTTTTCCCCCCAAACTCATGACTGAATTTTACATTGATAGAGGATTTAATTGACTTAACTTCATTTGACATAAATTGTCTCTTAGGATCATAATTCTATTGTTTCGATATAACACAATTAACATTTTGACACAGTGTGAAACAGCATGGCAGACAATCATAAATATGGGGTATATAATATGGCCACCAATAATACAGGCAGAGCAAGCAAACAAAAGCATGAACTTGGTTGACGGTATATTCAACGTACTGACAGGGTGTCATTACGTAACAACTACTTTCACAAGCAGGTTTGTGTGAGTGAGTGTGTCAGAGAGAGACAGATGCAAGACAGAGCGGAAAATAAGAGACTCCTTGATCCAACAGGCTACTAATGCCAAGCAAACTCAAACGCAGCCTGTAAAAGTAATGTAAACCTCACAAATCAAATCAGTTATCACAGATATGTTTGGAAGAATTCTGGGTTATTTTTGCCCTGTTAAATCAGTTTATTAAACAAAGACTATCAAGACTATCAGAGTTTTTCTTCTTCTTTTTCACACAGTGATATTCAGTATCAACCCCTTTAGATCACAAGTGGCCTGACCCTCATTTTCCGTTTTAGTTGTTGAAGAACCAATGTCCTAAAGAGGGGGTCAACAAGTGCAGTCCACGAGCAGAGCTCCACTGAATTTGGAAGGGTCAAGTGTAGAAAAATATTAAGTTTGGCTTTGGGCCGGCCAATCAGAGTCTTATTGGCGTATGGTGGTGGTGCATAGGGTTGTGGGGCGGGGCTAGAGTGTGATGAGGTCAACAAGGTTACCCTTGGGTGGGGTCATGGTGTCCGGGAAGAAGTTGACGAGCATGTCGAAGAGCTGCGTGCGCTGGGCATACGTCTGGTCCACGTCTGAGAAACCTGAGAGAAGGAGGGAGAGGGGTCAGAAGAGGAGGAGAGATGAGTGAGGGAGGAAGAGAGTGTGAAAGAGATTGGAAGAACAGAGAGGGGAAGAGAGATGGAAAGGAATAGAGAGAGGGAAAGAGGGACAAGAGAGAAGGTGAAGGGAGAGAGTGGTGGGAAGAAAAGACTCACTTCAATTGCTCAATCTCCACAGGAAGTCCTATGAGCTCAAAGGTCACATACATGCTCAGAAGGTCATGTGGGAGGATCAAAATGAAAGTACGTCAGAAAGAAGGGCAAAGGGGGGAGCGGGCGAGAATAATCGTTCCGTTCATTGGTTTTCATCTACTGTGTGTCCAGTGAAGTATGCAGAAGGCTCTTACCCAGAGGGATGAAGTCAGAGCTGGACTTGAAGAGAGCCGAGGGCAGGAGCTGGAACTGAATAGTCACATCGGAACACACCATCTCAGTCACTGAACACTAACGCAACACCGCCAACAAATACACTTCCATTATTCCTGGTAATAATATAAAAAACAGGCTTGGAATGTTACATTATCAAACCACTTCATATGTTTATTTTAAAGGTGACCGATTAATTAGGGCCGATTTCAAGTTTTCATAACAATCGGTGATTACGACCGATTAGATTGCAATCCACGAGGGGACTGCGTGGCAGGCCAACCACCTGTTACGTGAGTGCAGGCAGCAAGGAGCCAAGGTAAATTGTTAGCTAGCACTAAACGTATCTTAGAAAAAAATCAATCTCAGCATAATCACTAGTTAACTACACATGGTTGATGATATTACTAGTTTAACTAGCTTGCCCAGCATTGCATATAATCAATGCGGTGCCTGAAATTGTGTCACTTCTCTTGCGTTCAGTGTAAGTCAGGGTATATGCAGCAGTTTGGGTCGCCTGGCTCGTTGCGAACTGTGTGAAGACCATTTCTTCCTAACAAATACCGTAATTAATTTTCCATAACATTGAATTATGACATAACATTGAAAGTTGTGCTATGTAACAGCAATATTTAGAGACTTAGGGTTGGCACCCTTTCGATAAAAAACGGAACGGTTGTGTATTTCACTGAAAGAATAAACGTTTTGTTTTCGAAATGATAGTTTCCAGATTTAACCATATTAATGACCTAAGGCTCGTATTTCTGTGTGTTTATTATATAATAATTAAGTCTATGATTTGATATTTGATAGAGCAGTCTGAGTGGTGGTAGGCAGCAGCAGGCTCGTAAGCATTCATTCAAACAGCACTTTCCTCCGTTTGCCAGTAGCTTTTCACAATGCTTGAAGCACAGCGCTGTTTATGACTTCAAGCGCTCCTGAGATTAGGCTGCCAATACTAAAGTACCTATTAGAACATCCAATAGTCAAAGGTATATGAAATACAAATGGTATAGAGAGAAATAGTCCTATAATAATTACAACCTAAAACTTATTAACTGGGAATATTGAACATGTTCTCATGTTCTGAGCAAGGAACTTAAAATGTTTTACATGCACATATTGCACTTTCACTTTCTTCTCCAACAACATGTTTGATTATTTGAGACTAAATAGATTTTATTAAGTTAAAAGAAAAGTGTTCATTCAGTATTGTTGTAATTGTCATCATTACAAATATATATATATATAAACCGTCCGATTAATCGGTATAGGCTTTTATTGGTTCTTCAATAATCGGTATCGGCGTTGAAAAATATTATTAATAGTTTACTTGATCTAAAAGCACAGTTGAATAGATAACACTGCACAATGTGCAAGTATCTCTCTCCCTATCAGTCAACCCTCCCTCCCTCCCTCCCGTCCCTCACCTCTTTGGTCTCATCAGGGTTGGTGTGGTCCACGGTCAGAGAGAGGTCGTTCTGCAGGTACTTCAGAGCATTCAGAGGCTCTGACTGGGCCTTCTCCTCAAACCTAAAAACACACGACAGATCTTCAGGTATACCCACAGAGAGCTTGAGGAAATCCTTTAGCCTAACCTACAGAATCTCTGTACCACACAAGGTGAAATGATCACCGCAAAGACTGCAAAATGAACAAGGAGATAATTCTTCTCTACAATGGCAAGACATGGCCACTAGGTGGAAGCAGTGTCAAAGCAGAACCCAAAACTAGAATTGTGTCATAACTCCTATACATTTGTCTCCACTGTTTTGCTATATGGTACAGAGGTTACGGTTCAGTTCCAGGTGTCTAGTCCATTCTCTGGTTCTGTACCTGTACTTCCTGATTAGGTATCTGCAGTGTCGGAGCAGGTACTCCTTGGAGGGGCGACACAGCTTGAGGGACCAGAAGTCATCCAGACGCATCTTAGGAGAGCACGACTTCCCTGGGTTTCCTCCAAACAGGTAGTGTACCTGGACACAAAGAGGAAAAATAACACTGGATATATTAGCACAACCATCAATAATCTCAAAACCGCAACTGGTCTCAGATCATAATGATAGCCTGAAACAGTATTTAATAAAATGTTGTGCGCTTATGCTTATAGCATTTTGTAGAAGTGTGTGTCCATGTTCTTCACTGACATGCTGCTTGTTATATTGATGCATCTTAGTCTGGTTAATGTCATGTGGCAGTCTAAAACTGATGTGTTGATGCTGCTGTCTTGGTTCAGGTCTCTCTTGAAAAATAAATGTTCTCAACCAGACTAACCTGGTTAAATAAAGGTCAAATATTTGTTTTTAAGTGTGTGTGTGTGTGTGTGTGTGTGTGTGTGTGTGTGTGTGTGTGTGTGTGTGTGTGTGTGTGTGTGTGTGTGTGTGTGTGTGTGTGTGTGTGTGTGACCTTGTGCATTTCGTCGTAGACCAGCTGGTGTGCGAAGCGTGGACAGGGCTCCTCCTCCTGTAGAGCTTTACTGGGGTTCTCCTTCACCGCCTGGTCATTCTTATACACACACGACCTGCAGCATGCACACACACACACACACAGTACAACAGTTAGTACGCACATAGCCGTAACCCTGAAGAGGAACACCCATTGTGTTTCTATACCTAAACACGCCCACACACCCCGAAGCAAATACTGGAACACACTTCTAGACAGCCTCCTACGGAGAAACACACATACATACAAACAGACTTCATTTACTGGACACTCAGTAAAAAGAACAGCTGGAGAAAGAAGTGTACAGGAACCAGCAGCAGGCAGCACTTTCAGCCTGTTTTCTCACAAGCACTGTTTCAACTGACCAAATTAGCTAGGCCAAAACAAAGACTTTCTCCATGAAGGTGCAGCGGTACAACACACACACACCCTCTGAAACACACCCCCTGAAAAAAACATTTTGTTCTCTTTTGAAGGGCAGAGAGATTATGAAACTCGCTTTCAGGTCAGGAAAGCCTTTGAAATATGACACTACTGGTTGATGATTGTATCAAAGCGTCTTATTGTGTGCGTTTGCCGGTGCGTGGGCGTGTGCAACTATACTTGTGGGGACCAGAAGTCTCCACAAGAATAGTAAAAAAATATTTTTGTTAGTCCCAACAAGGTCAAATGCTATTTCAAGGGGGGTTTAGGGTTAAGGTTAGAATTAGGTTTAGGAGCTAGAGTTAGTTTAAGGGTTAGGAACTAGGGTTAGTTTTAGGGTTAGGAGCTAGGGTTAGGAGCTAGGGTTAGGAGCTAGGGTTAGGAGCTAGGGTTAGGAGCTAGGGTTAGGAGCTAGGGTTAGGAGCTAGGGTTAGGAGCTAGGGTTAGGAGCTAGGGTTAGGAGCTAGGGTTAGGAGCTAGGGTTAGGAGCTAGGGAAAATATGTTGAATGGGATTGAATTGTGTGTCCCCCACATGGTTAGTTATACAAGACTGCGTGCGTGTGTGTGCGTGTGCGTGTGTTTCATACCAGTTGTTGCGTGCGATGTCATAGATCCAGAAGGAGTTACGGACGTTCTCCTCTCGTTTGTCCTTGTCCTTGCTGAGGCCAGACAGGACGTGGATCTCATTCAGCTCTGGGTCTATGGTGGCCCTCTGGGTGAAGCCCGTCATCGGCACTTCGGGACAAACACACATCAGAGAGAGGTTTAAAACATAGACTGGTGCTTCTGAGATAAGAGAGAGAATAGCAGGCTACATTGATATAACAGCAGGGATTCAGCATTTTTCCTGGTCACAGAGTTCTGGGCTCTATGGTTATTTGGATAAAAGCGTCTGCTAAATGGCATATATATATATATATATATATATATATATATATACGCTATTGCACATTGTTTCCATCGAGGCCAAGATTAAAAGACTTGAGAACTGGGAGACTACGAAAGCAAAAGGCTGCTCACATAGCAACGTACATAGCAACGAGACTCGCTGGAAACAAGCAGGACACAACGCAAATGTACGTTTGTTTTTCTACCGATTTGCATTACTGACAGAACAGGATGTGTTTGCGGCCAGTGTAAACAGTATGCAACTATCCATATGCATGTTGTTTTACCCAGATTTGCGTACAATGCTGGTCTAAAGCAATCCTCTGATTGCACATGTGTTTGAAGTCATGACACATCAGTATATACAGTATGCTACTATTCATACGTATAGCGGAATATGGAACACACATAGGCCAAGTTCCTCCGCTTTGTGGTCATGTATTTCAGTCGTTGTACGTAAGAAGCAGGTATAAGCTTTCGCAATGACTACATAGTGTATAAAATCTATGATGGTAAGTTGAGGAACAGTGTCAAAACAAAGACGCTGTTGGGTGCTTTTTAATCACTTAGTACTACCAACTTGTACTAATACATTTTAATGGAACCCACCATATGCTTTAGGGCCATTTCTCAAACAAGCGTCATAGACAGTTTGACAATCACACAACATGAATTATGCGTCGATGTCCTGTTCCAAGACATTAACCAAGGCATTAACTTCTGCATAAACAAAACAGGCCCCTAGGTCAATCCGCCTGTGTAACTTGAGTAGAGAGTACAGATGGTTTTAGAGAATCAACAAAACAAAGAAGTTTATTTGAAGAACAAGAAGAACACACCAGAAAGACAGAGCCACTAAAGACTGTGCTCTGCCCTTCAGACACAGCCTACGTCCCAAATAGCACCGTAAAACATGTGTAGTGCACTACTTTTGACCAGACGCTACGGGCCCTGGTCAAACGTAGTACACAATATAGGGAATAGGGTGCCATTTGGGATAGATGGAGCTCATTAAAGCAAAGTTCTGAAATGGAAATGAACAGGGAAGGGAGATGTCTCTGTGGTGCCGGAGCAGAACACAGAGCAGCTGCAGTGGCGATAAACATTAGAGAATGATTACAAGAGCACTGTTTGGCTTGCTACTTCCTTCCTGCCAAAATATATTCTGTTCTTTCGCTCTCGCTTGCTCATTCTGCATCGTTCGGTTTCTCCCTCGTCTCGGTCTTACTCGCTCTCCCTCCATCTCTCTACTTCTGCCTCCCTCTCTCGTTCTTGCAGGGTGACACAGATGCGAGAGGCACACAGTGAGGTCCTATTAATACTCTGCCATTATCACGCCAGTCCAGCTCTGCTCTGTCCAGCCAGAGATCTTAGACAATCTGTTTCAGGACAACAAGCATCTCTTTCTCTCTGCAGCCCTGTGCCTTTTAATGAGCTGCAATGAAAAGTCTGTCACATGTCACTTTAATAGAAGAGACGGCATCTCCTCCTTACGCCATCTATTGCATCTGAAACCACAGATTCTATTACATTCTTTAGTGTAAGGGTAGATGAAGATACATGTGATGGGGACAGTTCTGTAAATGTAGTATCACGGAGTTCTAAGCTTGACAGGAAAAAGACACATTAGGCTACACACACACACACACACACAGCTGCTGACCAAAAGCATCAGTTGATAGCGACTAAACGGAGTGCAATGTTGCGATTTGCTCAAGTTAGCATTCAGACTGTGTGTGTGTGTGTAGGGTTGCAAAGGGAGGGTACATTACTGGAAACGTTCTAAGTTTCCCAGCAAACTACCATAACTTTGGTATCTTTCAAGGATGTAATTTATCACAAGACATCTACTGGCCATTTTGGGTACTTCAGATTATCACAGGCGTCTAATCATCTGGCCCTCTGTGTGGCCTTATCACATGTAAAACATATGAAATAATGAATAAGATGATTTAAACAAAAAAACAAAAGATGATGAATGACAAAAGCTGTAAAACAATCCTAAATATAAACCATCAACTTAGTGAATACCATCGGTGTTTGATTTGGATGCGTGAATACCATCGGTGTTTGATTTGGATGCGTGAATACCATCGGTGTTTGATTTGGATGCGTGAATACCATCGGTGTTTGATTTGGATGCGTGTGTACACACACACACACACACACACACACACACACACACACACACACACACACACACACACACACACACACACACACACACACACACACACACACACACACACACACACACACACACACACACACAGCTCTGGAAAAAACGAAGAGACCACTGCAAAATGATCAGTTTCTCTGGTCTGGGTAAAATTAACATGTTTGTTTTATTCTATAAACTACTGACAACATTTCTCCCAAATAGAAATAGTCATTTAGAGAAAATAGTAAAACCAGAGAAACTGATCATTTTGCAGTGGTCTCTTAATTTTTTTCCAGAGCTGAAGAGAGATATCTCACACGTTACTGTTCAAACGTTTGGGGTCACTTAAAAATGTCCTTGTTTTTGAAAGATTTATTTTTTAAATTGTCCATTAAAATTAACATCAACTTGATCAGAAATACAGTGTAGACATTGTTAATGTTGAAAATGACTAATGTACCTGGAAACGGCTTATTTTAAATGGAATATCTACATAGGCGTACAGATATCGATTATCAGCAACCGTCACTCCTGTGTTCCAGGAGTGTGTTAGCTAATCCAAGTTTATAATTTTAAAAAAGGCTAATTGATCATTAGAAACCCCTTTTGCAATTATGTTAGCACAGCTGAAAAACTGTTGTGCTGATTTATAGAAGCAATAAAAAAAAAAACTGTCCTTCTTTAGACTAGCTGAGTATCTGGAGCATCAGCACTTGTGGGTTCAATTACAGGCTCAAAATGGCCAGAAACAAAGAACTTTCTTCTGAAACTCCTCAGTCTATTCTTGTTTTGAGAAATTAAGGCTATTCAATGCGAGAAATTGCCAAGAAACTGAAGATCTCGTACAACGCTGTGTACAACTCCCTTCACATAACAGCGAAAACTGGTTCTAACCAGAATAGAAAGAGTGGGAGGCACCGGTGCACAACTGAGCAAGAGGACAAGTACATTAGTGTCTAGTTTGAGAAGCAGATGGCTCACAAGTCCTCAAAATGGCAGCTTCATTAAATAGTACCCGCACAACACCAGTCTCAACGTCAACAGTGAAGGGGCGACTTCGGGATGTTGGTCTTCAAGGCATAGTTGCAAAGAAAAAGCCATCTCAGATTGGCCAATAAAAATTATTTTTTATTTAATTTCATTATTTTTTTTTACCCCCCTTTTCGTGGTATCCAATTGTTAGTAGCTACTATCTTGTCTCATCGCTACAACTCCCGTACGGGCTTGGGAGAGACGAAGGTCAAAAGTCATGCGTCCTCCGATACACAACCCAACCAAGCCGCACTGCTTCTTAACACAGCGAGCATCAAACCCGGAAGCCAACTGCACCAATGTGTCGGAGGAAACACCGTGCACCTGGCGACATTGGTTCGCGCGCACTGCGCCCGGCCCGCCACAGGAGTCGCTGGTGCGCGATGAGACAAGGATATCCCTACCGGCCAAACCCTCCCTAACCCGGATGACGCTAGGCCAAATTGTGCGTCGCCCCACGGACCTCCCGGTCACGGCCGGTTGCGACAGAGCCTGGGCGCGAACCCAGAGTCTCTGGTGGCCCTAAACCACTGCGCCACCCGGGGGGCCCCAGAAAAAGTATTAAGATGGGCAAATAAACACAGACACTGGACAGAGGAAGATTGGAAAAAAGTCATTAAGGACAGACGAATCTAAGTTTGAGGTGTTCGGATCACAAAGAAGAACATTCATGAGACACAGAAAAAATGAAAAGATGCTAGAGGAGTGCTTAATGCCATCTGCCAAGCATGGTGGAGGCAATGTGATGGTCTGGGGGTGCTTTAGTGGTTTGTACATGGTAAAAAGGGATCTTGAAGGAAGGCTATGCCATACCCTGAGGACAGTTCTTAAGTGGAGCCAATTTCCTCCTACAACAGGACAATGATCCTAAGCACAGCTCCAAACTATGCAATAACTATTTAGGGAAGAAGCAGTCAGCTGGTGTTCTGTCTATAATGGAGTTACCAGCACAGACACCGATATCAACCCTATTGAGCTGTTGTGGGAGCAGCTTGACCATATGGCCAATCCAACTTGTGGGAGGTGCTTCAGGAAGTGAAAATCTCTTCAGATTACCTCAACAAACTAGAACTAACAAACTATAGTTATGGCAAATCGGTTAGGACATTTACTTCGTGTATGATAGTAATTTTTTAAAACAATTGTTTACAGGCAGAGTATTTCACTTAAGATGTCACTACACAATTCCAGTGGGTCAGAAGTTTACATGCACTGTAAACAGCTTGGAAAATTCCAGAAAATGATGTCAGTTTTAGAAGCTTCTGATAGGCTAATTGACATCATTTGAGTCAATTGGAGGTGTACCTGTGGATGTATTTCAAGGCCTACCTTCAAACGCAGTGCCTCTTTGCTTGACATCATGGGAAAATAAAAATAAAATTTTAAATTATAGACCTCCATAAGTCTGACTCATTCTTGGGAACTATTTCTAAACACCTGAATATACCATGTTCATCTGTACAAACAATAGTACACAAGTATAAACGCCATGGACCCACGCAGCCATCTATCCGCTCAGGAAGGAGATGCACGTACTTTAGTGCAAAAAGTGCAAATCAATCCTAGAACAACAGCAAAGGACCTTGTGAAGATGCTGGAGAAAACCGGTACAAATGTATCTATATCCACAGTAAAACGAGTCCTAAATCGACATAACCTGAAAGGCCGCTTAGCAAGGAAGAAGCCACTGCTCTAAAACCGCCATAAAAAAAGCCAGACTACGGTTTGCAACTGCACATGGGGACAAAGATCATACTTTTTGGAGAAATGTCCTCTGGTCTGATGAAACAAAAATAGAATTGTTTGGTCATAATGACCATCGTTATGTTTGGAGGAAAAAAGGTGAGGCTTGTAAGCCGAAGAACACCATCCCAACCATGAAACAGGGGGGTTGGCAGCATCATGTTGTGGGGGTGTTTTGCTGCAGGAGGGACTGGTATCTTCACAAAATAGATTGTATCATGAGGAAAGGAAGTTGTGGATATATTGAAGCAACATCTCCAGACATCAGTCAGGAAGTTAAAGCTTGGTCGCAAATGGGTCTTCCAAATGGACAATGACCCTAAGCATACTTCCAAAGTTGTGGCAAAATGGCTTAAGGACAACAAAGTCAAGGTATTGGAGTGGCCATAACAAAGCCCTGACCTCAATCTGATTGAACATTTGTGGGCAGAACTGAAAAAGAGTGCGAGCAAGGAGGTCTACAGACATGACTCAGTTACACAAGCTCTGTCAGGAGGAATGGCCAAAATGCATTAACTTATTGTGGGAAGTTTGTGGAAGACTACCCGAAACGTTTGATCCAAGTTAAACAATTTAAAAAGGCAAAGTGGTGATCCTAACTGACCTAAGACAGGGTATTTTTACTAGGATTTAATGTCAAGAATGGTGAATAACTGAGTTTAAATGCATTTGGCTACAGTGCATGTAAACATCCGACTTCAACTGTACATTGTACTGGTCAAAAGTTGTAGAACACATTTTTCATTTCAGGGTTTTTATTTTTTACATTGTAGAATTATAGTGAAGGCATGAACACTATGAAATAACACATATGGAATCATGTAGTAACCAAAAAGTGTTGAACAAAGTATTGATCAAAATACATTTCATATTTGAGATTCTTCAAATAGCCACCTTTTGCCTTGACAGCTTTGCACACTTGGCATTCTCTCAACCATCTTTATGAGGTAATCACCTGGAATGCATTTCAATTAACAGGTGTTCCTTGTTAAAAAGTTAATATGTGGAATTTATTTCCTTCTTAATGCATTTGAGCCAATCAGTTGTGTTGTGACAAGGTAGGGGGGAATACAGAAGATTGCCCTATTTGGTAAAAGACACATAAGTAAATATGGCAAGAAGAGCTCAAATAAGCAAAGAGAAACAACAGTCCATCATTACTTAAAGACATGACGGTCAGTCAACATAGAAATGTCAAGAACTTGAAACTGTCTCTCATGAGGACCGCCACAGGAATGGAAGAACCAGAGTTACCTCTGCTGCAGAGGAGAAATTCATAAGAATTACCAGCCTCAGAAATTGTAGCCCACATAAATGCGTCACAGAGTTCAAGTAACAGACATCTCAACATCAACTGTTCAGAGGAGACCTTCATGGCCGAATTGCTGCAAAGAAACCACTACTAAAGGGACACCAATAAGATGAGACTTGCTTGGACCAAGAAACATGAGCAATGGACATGAGACCGGTGGAAATCTGTCCTTTAGGCTGGAGTCCAAATTGTAGATTTTTGGTTCCAACCGCCATGTCTTTGCGAGATGCGGTGTAGGTGAACAGATGATCTCCACATGTGTGGTTCTCACCGTAAAGCATGGAGGTGTGATGGTACTTTGCTTGTGACACTGTCTGTGATTTATTCACACTTAACCAGCATGGCTACCACAGCATTCTGCAGCGATACACCATCCCATCTGGTTTGGGCTTCATGGGACGATCATCTGTTTTTCAACAGGACAATGACCCAACACACCACCAGGCTGTGTAAGGGCTATTTAACCAAGGAGAGTAATGGAGTGCTGCATAACATGACCTCGCCTCCATAATCACCCGAACTCAACCCAATTGAGATGGTTTGAGATGAGTTGGACCACAGAGTGAAGGAATAGCAGCCAACAAATGCTCAGCATATGTGGGAACTCCTTCAAAACTGCTAGAAAAGCATTCCTCATGAAACTGGTTGAGAGAATGCCAAGAGTGTGCAAAAGGTGTCATCAAAGCAAAGCAAATATATTTTGATTTGTTTAACACTTTTTTTTGGTTTCTACACGATTCCATGTGTGATATTTCATAAATTTGATGTCTACTATTTTTCTACAATGTAAAAATAAAATAAACTTTTGAATGGGTAGGTTTGTCCAAATATTTGACTGGTACTGTGTGTGTGCGCGCATGTATGTTTATATAACAATAAATAAAATATTCTTTACAGTTATTCAAGTATAAATGACCAAAGTTACCATAAGTTTTCTGTTAATTACCAAAATTACTGAAGATTCTGGTAACTTTGGTAAATTACCAGTAGCTTTGCAAACATGTGTGTATAATAGAAAATGTAGAAGATACAAGAATATGGTTCTGTGAGAGTGTGAGAATAAAAATTAAAGAGAAAGTAGATTGTAAGAGATTGAAACTGTGTGTGTGTGTGGTGTGAGAGTGCACTCTAATTAAATGTTCCTGTGAGGTTTTGCTAAATACCACAATAATACAGGCTGGGAATTTCTAAGAACCCCATTTGCACGTGACAAAAATGCTATTCTCAGAAGCTGATGAAATCAACTTCTCACTTTCTAATCACAGCAAGCAATTAGGAATTCCAACTTTGTAAACAAACGCACTACGGCCACGCTACTAGATTCTCTGTTGCCCTGCAGAACGGGTGGAACCCAGGGTGCAAGTACAACATGCTGAAGGCAGTGAGGGGACTTTTACATGAAGCCTAAACTCATTTAGGTTAGCCTTGCAACACCCTTGGCATTAGACCTGACCAGATCCATTTGGAACAAAATGTTGGCACTAAACAATGAAGGTGTCGGTTGTACTTTACTCCACCCATTGAGTTACTGTCCCTGGTGGCTTAAGTGACTAAGTGGACAGTCTTACCCATGCCGGCGTCCTTCTTGGTTCCGTCTGAGATGATCTCCACATGGTCCCCGTCCACGTCGTAGCTGAAGAAGTCATTCAGGTACGTCTTTGACCTTTGACCTCCGAACACATACAGACAACGATTTCTCTGGAGAAAGGGAGGGGGGAGATGAGCAAGAGAAGAGCAAAATCTATTTCATATTCATGCCAACACTGAATGGTTTACATTCTTCTGTGGAACAAGATAATAGTCTGAACAATTTTCCTTGGCTTCATAAAAGTAATGAGAGTAAAATTGGTGCATATTTGTTCTGTCATTGGCCTTCTCTAAAAACACAAAGCAGAACGCCATTTTGGCTTTCTGTCAATAAATTATTCTGGTGTTTGTGCTGAATTCAATAAAGATTGTCACCGCAATGTTGCCACATTGTGTGTTGATATGTGTGAGTGTATGAGCACAGTTCAGTAACATCCAGGCAACATTACCCTAACATCAACACCAGTCATGTTACTACTCCCATAACTCACAGTGTGGAAGAGCATGCAGTGTCCGATGCGTGACTGGACATCCTCAGGCCCAGCGTTGCAGGAGTCTTCTCTGAGCAGGCTCCAGGTTCCGGCCTGGCAGTGGAAGGCATACAGCCCACTGAACTGGGGCTCGGACGTCCTGCTGTCCTCCACACTGCCGTTACACATCAGAATCCGACCACCAAACGTATAGATCATGTGCTTCTCCGAGTCCATACACATCTATAAAGGAGAGGGAGGAAGGGTGAGAAGAGATAGGTTGGGTCGGAAGAGAGTCATGAGATTCAACATTTGGATTTCAGTGTTGGGCTTTGAGCAGTGTAAAAGTGATGCAAAAATCCTTGGCATTAACAGATCCATTTTTAGCTTAAAAGTGGGAAAAGAGGAAAATATGTCAAGACTATAGCCGGCTAAGCCTTCATCAGTGCTCTGGTCTCACCTCCAGATGGCTGAATGGACCAATTATTTAACCAACAAAAACTCTGTAACCTATTTTTAATGAAGCCCACAGTGTTTCAATTCCCTCCTAGCCAGTTTAGTCCAGTTTGGACGTGTGTGATACAGCTCTGTGAGGGGCGTTATAAAGAGGTTACCTGGTGGTCAAAGACGAGCTTGGGCCCGCCGTCGGCTGACGTGTCCTCGCTGAGCAGTGTCCAGGTGTTGGCGTCGACATCGTAGCGGTAGAAGTCACTCTTCAGAGACTTGCTGTTCCTGACGCTGGAGTCTAGGTAGCGGCCGAGTGTGTAGATCTGCCGCCGCTGGCTGTCGATGCACATCTTGTGACAGGACCGCGCACTGGGACCACTCTGGGAGAGGACGGGGGGGGGGTAAGCCATCACACCAACTATCTATAAAACAGGAGACGACTCGGCCCCCTGCTCCCATGTGGCGACAGAGTTTCTACCATTTACTGAACTTCGTTGATATCCAGTACCTGCTCAGTAACATTACACCTTTGTTATATTTTCCTATAGTGAAGCTTTCAACTATTATCTTCATTATAATCATTCATTAGACATTACCTTCACCTTGACCAAAGAAAACTGCAGTTATAATCCTGCTCATTCCTATAAATAATTTAGTGTTCTGCTCATTAAGCAGCTCTAACAATCAGTATGGACCATTTAAGTGTTGTTCTGTGTCACAATAACTCCTCTATTCCACCACCCTTCTCTCTTTCATACATCTTGCTCTCTCACCTCCTTCTCTGTGTCTCTGGAGATGCAGACCCACTGGTTCTCCTGAACACTGTAGGCCCAGAAGTCAGCCAGGTCCTGTGTGCCGTCCCAGCCCCCAAAAAGATACACCGTCTCTGTAGGAAACAGGGAGCCAACGCTGGTCAACAGCTGGGATTAAACAATATATATTTAACCTTTATTTAACCAGGTTGGCTAGTTGAGAACAAGTTCTCATTTACAACTGCGACCTGGCCAAGATAAAGCAAAGCAGTTCGACACAGAGTTACACATAGAATAAACAAACATCAATAACAATCAATAACACAGTAGAAAAAGTCTCTATACAGTGTTTGCAAATGAGGTAAGATAAGGCAATAAATACACCATGGTGGCAAATGAATTACAATATACCAATTAAACACTGGCATGATAGATGTGCAAGTGGAGATACTGGGGTGCAAAGGAGCAAGATAAATAAATGCATACAGTATGGGAATGAGGTAGTTGGATGGGCTATTTACAGGTGCAGTGATCTGTGAGCTGCTCTGACAGCTGGATGCATTCAACATCAATGAACTACTCTGGTGTCTATACTGAAACACCAAGAAGACTACAGTAAAGCACAATGGTCCTGAAACTATCCCTTCACACTCAAACCTGTATACTGGTTGAAAATGGCAGATTTGGTCACTGATAAGCGTTATCAGAATGCAGTGGCAAATCATTATTTTTTGAACTAGGAAAGTCAGTTAAGAACAAATTATTATTTACAATGACGGCCTACTGGGGAACAGTGGGTTAACTGCCTTGTTCAGGGGCAGAACGACAGATCTTTTACCTTGTCAGCTCTAGGATTCGATCCAGCAACCATACAGTAACATGCCATACAAGACTTCAGAACTCAGGATCTCCCCTACAGAGATGTATAGGATTCAACTGGATAGGCGTAAACAACAGTACTAAGCGCAACAAGAAGATATACATACACACACCCCACTAGTCCATCCCACTAATTGGGCTACTTTTGCACGTTTTGTCAAAGAGGGGAATATTGTAGATCAAGAGGACTCGATTTGTTTTGAAAGATGAGACGATTATAATAAATACTGCTTTGATGTCATACAAGCAAACCACACACGAGTCCAAATGCGCGCTTTGCTTTTCAATATGATGAAAATCATGTCCTTTACATCATCAACATTTATGATCGCAATATTTGACGTACATTTACAAGGATGACATGGAATAATTATAACTTTTTATTTTTTTTAAACAGAAGGAGCCCGTTTGCCACATTGAAGAAGATTTGCAGCTGAATGCATTAATCCATTCTATGCACGCCAAAATGAGTATCATTTTCTCTGAAGGGCCTTCTGAAAGTCTAACACTAACACTGTATTTTATAACTTAGGAGTCATGTTGGCAAGAGAATAAGCTTTCAAATTGTGCCCACCTAACCCAGAATGCAATTTATAAATGGACCAATTTTGGATTGCAAAAACAATTGTGTGATGGGGATGCAGTGCTGTTCCAAAAAATACAAAATACATTTTTTTTAAAAAGTGTGCTTACTTCAATTCAACAGTACAACTAAATATATATATATATTTTTTAAAGGCACCTAATCATTGAAAGCTCTTTCCTTGAGTCGTAAAAGTGAATTGAAATGTAACTGTGCACACGTCGGATAGGTGCGTGGCCACTTTGATACACAAGTTATTCAGTTTTGGTATTTCAGTTTTGGATAAAAACACGTGCCCGTTTTAAGCGCAATATTTTGTCACGAAAAGATGCTCGACTATGCTTGGAATTGATAGTTTTGGAAAGAAGACACTGACGTTTCCAGAACTGCAAAGATTTTCACTGTGAGTGCCTTAGAACTAAAGCTACAGGCAAAACCAAGATGTTTGAGCGACCAGGAAATGAACAGGATTTCTGAGGGTACGTTTTCCATGATCGCCTTATATGGCTGTGAATGCGACAGGAATGAACGGACACTTTCTAGCGTTTCCCCAAGGTGTCTGCAGCATTGTGACGTATTTGTAGGCATATCATTGGAAGATTGACCAAAAGTCACCTACCAGTATTTTTCCATCCGAATCAGAGAAGAATGCAGGCTTCTAGGACTGGCATTTCAATGAAGAGATATATGACAAAACACCTTGAGGATTGATTCAAACAACGTTTTCCATGTTTCAGTCGATATTATGGAGTTAATTCGGAAAAAAGTTTGACGTGTAGGTGACTGAATTTTCGGTTAGTTTCGGTAGCCAAATGCATAGTAACAAAACGGAACGTTGTGTCCTACACAAGAATCTTTCAGGAAAAACTGGACATCTGCTATGTAACTGAGAATCTCCTCATTGAAACATCTGAAGTTCTTCAAAGGTAAATTATTTTATTTGATCCCTTTGCTGGTTTTTGTGAATATGTTGCGTGCTAAATGCTAACGCTTAATGCTAAGCTAGCTATCACCACTCTTACACAAATTATTGATTTTCTCTGGTTCTAAAGCATATTTTGAAAATCTGAGACGACAGGATTGTTAAGAAAAGGATAAGCTTGAGAGCAGGCATATTTATTTCATTTAATTTGCGATTTTTAGAAATCGCTAACGTTGCGTTATGGTAATGAGCTTGAGGCTGTAGTCACGATCCCGCATGCGGGATGGGGCGGACTAAGAGTTAATCTAACGCTTGACTGTTGTGTCCTCAACTTTGGTGCGATAATTTCCCCATATTATGAAGTGGTCCCTTTCAATAGCTACCATGGTTATGCATACAGTTGAAGTCGGAAGTTTACATACACCTTAGCCAAATACATTTAAACTCAGTTATTCACAATTGCTGATTAAATCCTAGTAAAAATAACCCGTCTTAGGTCAGTCAGGATCACCACATTATTTTAAGAATGTGAAATGTCAGAATAATAGTAGAGAATGATTTCAGCTTTTATTTCTTTCATCACATTCCCATTGGGTCAGACATGCACATACACTCAACTAGTATTTGGTAGCATTGCCTTTTAAATGGTTTAACTTGGGTCAAACGTTTCAGGCAGCCTTCCACAATAAGTTGGGCGAATTCTGGCCATTCCCACTGACAGAGCTGGTGTAACTGAGTCAGGGTTGTAGGCCTCCTTGCTCACACATGCTTTTTCAGTTCTGCCCACAAATGTTCTATAGGATTGAGGTCAGGGCTTTGTGATGGCCACTCCAATACCTTGACTTTGTTGTCCTTCAGCCATTTTGCCACAACTTTGGAAGTATGCTTAGGGTCATTGTCAATTTGGAAGACCCATTTGCTACCAAGCTTTAACTTCCTGACTGATGTCTTGAGATGTTGCTTCAATATATCCACATAATTTCCTTTCCTCATGATGACATCTATTTTGAGAAGTGCACCAGTCCTGCAGCAAAACACCCCCACAACATGATGCTTCCACCCCGTGCTTCACGGTTGGGATGGTGTTCTTCGGCTTGCAAACCTCCCCCTTTTTCCTCCAAACATAATGATGGTCATTATGGCTAAACAGGTCTATTTTTGTTTCATCAGACCAGAGGACATTTCTCCAAAAAGTACGATCTTTGTCCCCATGTGCAGTTGCAAACCGTAGTCTGGCTTTTTTTATGGCGGTTTTGGAGCAGTGGCTTTCTTCCAGCATCTTCACAAGGTCCTTTGCTGTTGCTCTGGGATTGATTTGCACTTTTCGCACCAAAGTACGTTCATCTCTAGGAGACCAAATGTGTCTCCTTCCTGAGCGGTATAACGGCTGCGTGGTCCCATGGTGTTTATACTTACGTACTGTTTGTACGGATGAACGTGGCATCTTCAGGCTTTTGGAAATTGCTCCCAAGGATGAACCAGACTGGAGGTGGAGGTCTACAATTGTTTTCTGAGGTCTTGGCTGATTTCTTTTGATTTTCCCATGATGTCAAGCAAAGAGGCACTGAGTTTGAAGGTAGGCCTTGAAATACATTCACAGGTACACCTCCAATTGACTCAAATTATGTCAATTAGCATATCAGAAGATTCTAAAGCCATGACATTTTCTGGAAATTACCAAGCGTTTTAAAGGCACAGTCAACTTAGTGTATGTAAACTTCTGACCCACTGGAATTGT
This sequence comes from Oncorhynchus gorbuscha, assembly GCF_021184085.1. Classification (NCBI taxonomy): domain Eukaryota; kingdom Metazoa; phylum Chordata; class Actinopteri; order Salmoniformes; family Salmonidae; genus Oncorhynchus; species Oncorhynchus gorbuscha. The sequence continues at coordinate 15,466,617 of NC_060186.1, read as the reverse complement.
GATACAGTGAATGATATGTGAAATAATCTGTCTGTAAACAATTGTTGGAAAAATTACTCGTGCCATGAAGAAAGTAATGTCCTAACCGACTTGCCAAAACTATAGCTTGTTAACAAGAAATGTGTGGAGTGGTTGAAAAACGAGTTTTAATGACGCCAACCTAAGTTATGTAAACTTCCAACTTCAACTGTATGTTTCTTCAAACATTTCAATTTAGCCGTATCCAGAGGCTATGTTCCATGAGTGTAAAGGGTTAACGAGTAGAAAAAGGCTATTCAAGATAAACACTAGACTACATACTGAGTGCAACCATGAGAATATTGGGGGAAATCATCACTTCAATTGCAGAAAGAACAGTTCCATTCCTTAAGTCCTGAAGAAGTCCTGAAGAACCCGTGAATTGAGTAGCATGAGTGCATTATTAACACAGAGGTGGACAGGTTCAATGGGCCTTAAGCATGGCAAATCAGCAGAGTAGCACACAGGGGTAATGTCTGCATGGCGTGCAGACTGTGTGGAGGTTTTTGTAGGTTGGTTGCGGGGGTTACCCTAGGTCATCTGGATTGGCCAACAAGACCGTTCTCAGTGTCTGGGGGCCTGAGAGACAGACCAGCAAGATGCAAGGCTTCCCACAGCCTGTATACACACGAGCACAATACAAGCCTTTGTCTTTACAAACGCCTGCAGGCGAGTAAGCCACCAAAACATTACAGAGCACTAAAATAACCACCGTCCTCTGCAAAACAGCTTTAAAAGGCGACAGTAGAAATCCACTGAAAGACGATGGCCAGAGCTTACCCACGATGTTACACAACGATTTAAGGCAATAAGTAATTATTTAAGTCAAAGTAGAATATATTTGTGCTTGAAGTGACAACCCCGAACTGCCCATTTCGTGCAACTTCGTGCCAATGTCGTGTCTTTTCCTATGAAATGACGTACAAATTTTTTTCAGCATACATTTCGTTTCAGGGCTGGGTTTTACATCAAATGGTACCACCCACAATCATTGCATTGTTTATTAATCAGAAACACCTGCAAAGTCGCAACTAAGCTGAGCAATATAATAGAGAATATTTGGCTACAACAAAGATGGCGGATAAATAAGAGTTCACTCAGGCCGTTTACCATTGTCAGATCCGGTCTAGTTAATGGGTTGGGTCTCCCACAGACAACAATGCAATAGCAGCTGGGTCTGGTCTACTTACTTCAATGACTTTCACTGAACCAGTGAGTGGGGTGTCTCGCATCCTCTTCCTTCTCTGGCTACAGCTTTTAACCGTAGCCTACACTTTGTTGCCTGAGCCTGATAATTTGTCAAATTGCACTTGTTAAAAATTGTGTGTGATAAGATTGCATTTTGGAACCCCCCCCCCCAAGATGAATGGTTTTGAACACGCTCCACTGCTTTGATTGGTGCAGCTAGAAATCAAAAGTGTCCACGAACTTTGTTTATCTAGTTTGTGCTGTTGTTACATCAAATATTAGTGTTTCGTGTCCGATGCGCTCAGGGTGTTGCTACATATCATTTGCGGCACGCAGTCATTGTAGCCTATCATTTCACCTCCACTAGCTGTGAGAACTATTGCAAGAGTCTACTAAAGGCTTCACCGTGTCCATTACAATGTAGAAAAATGCGTCTAGTCCAAACCGTTCAATAGTTAGCAGGGGCGCAACTTTGGTCTTATCCAGTTGGATAAACACTCCAAACAGCCTACTCGACCGCTCGGTGTCATCCTCATGGTCCTAAAGCACACCCTTTGTCTCGTTTTCTATCACATTCCAATGAGAAAACTCGGGGGGAACAAAAATGCAATTTCAGAATGTGGGGGGGGCGTCCCCAGTGAAAGTTGCGACCCAGATAGTTAGGCTATCCATTTTACCGGAGCTTTATATTATTCTTCCCATTTCTATGGCAGATTCCCAGTCACAATTTATGGACGATGCCAAAACTGTGGACTGGTTTCCCCGATCCATCTGTGGCGAAGTTCTCCCTACACGCTTATGACAAATCCAACTCCAGAACCAGCCATAGCCTAGCTGGCTAATATTTTGAATACAGCGTAGCAATGGATAATATTAGTTAGCCAGATAAGGTTAGCATGCAAGCTAGCACTGACAGCTGTCAGTGCCCTACTTGTTGTTATTTGTGCCCTCCACGTGGAAAGCACCCACAGCGTTCCCATCCCCAATTCGTGAATATGTATTAGCAGCCTGTGTCACTCTTCGGAGGATGGAACCTAAACGTCAATTTCCGCTATAGTTAAATATAACATTTGGAAGAGGAGAAATCCAGTTGAAGTAATAGGTGACATTATAGGGGGTGTGGTCTAGGTGTGGTGTTAGCTAGCATGCCTCACCTGTCTGAACGTCGATGACCATCTGATGACCTCCCCTCATCCCTGGTCTGTTGTCATCCTCATTACCTGGAGTGAGCGATGGAGCAGGAGAGTGCGAGAAAGGGGTTGAGGGAAAGGAGGGAATCAAATGCAGGAGAGGGATGGAGTGTTGAAGGAAAATGGAAAAGGAGCAGAAGAGAAAGGGAGACGGGGAAAAACATTAATGAATCGTTATAGAGTGGTAGTGCACAGCGTACCACAGCATTTTGTTAATTAAAAAACATTTCCTACTTGAGTAGTTTGTCTCACTGTTCATGTCATCTGGGCTTGGCTCTTGCGAGGCTGTACCTTTGTTACTCTTGGGGATGATCTGACTCCATCTTGGCTTGTACTCTTGCTGGCTGATGTATTGGTTAAATAAACCATCTACAGAGGAAGATGTCAAACACAGGAAGATTGTCCAGATTATTTTAGCCAGAAGATAGAAGTGAATAGTTTTGTTACCTTTTCAATCTCAAAAAGAAAGGATGATGTCAGGATGACATTGCCATGCCCTGTGGTTGCAAACCAATCTGATAAAAATGAAAAAGTAATGTAGAGATACATGGATCTATAGTGTAAATAATGAATCACTATGGTATCCCCTGAATTCATGAGCTAAATATAAACCGAGCTAGGTTTTAAGTTCAGTCATGGGATGGTAGAGGTCTGTAGTTAGTATGATGATTGAGGTCATGTAGTTGTATTGAAGTTGATGTGTACAGGGCAGTAGGTCCAGCCCCCATCAGTCTTTCTGAGGAGGTGTGGGTGTCAGGACCTTTGACAGCTTTGTCGATGAGCTCCTCACAGGCGTCAAAGTCTCCACGGAGTACCAGGCGGTCGTGGAGGTGTGTCAGCATTTGGTGTTCCAACGCGATGCGTGTCTTCTTCTGCAGCGACTCAAAGGCCTCTGTGTAGTTATGCTGCCGGAAGTGCTTCAGGCACAGGCGGATCGCTTCCTGTTCCCGGTACTAGAGGAATACAGCTCCATATTTGATCAATGTTTTTCATCACATATGTTATACTTCATATTATAAACTAGGTGGTTCGAGCCCTGAATGCTGATTGGCTGAGAGCTGTGGTATATCAGACCATATACCATGAGCATGACAAAAAAATAATAAGTTTTTACTGTTCTAATTACATTGGTAACCAGTTTATAACAGCAATAAGGCACCTCTGGGGTTTGTGGTATATGGCCAATATACCACGGCTAAGGGCTGTGTCTAGGCACAACAAGTTGCATCGTACATAAGAACAGCCCTTAGCCGTGGTATATTGTCCATATACCGCACCTCCTAGGTCATTATTGCTTAAACTGGGTGGTTCAAGTCCTGAATGCTGATTGGCTGACAGCCGTGGTATATCAGACCGTATACATTTTACATTTACATTTAAGTCATTTAGCAGACCATAGGTATGACAAAATATTATTGTTACTGCTCTAATTACATTGGTTACCAGTTTATAATATCAAAAAGGCACCTCTGGGGTTTGTAGTACACGGCCAATATACCACGATGAAGGGCTATATCCAGGCACTCCGCAAATACCACACCCTCTCTGGCCTTATTGCTTAAGTACCCACTCAGACAGATTCTCTCCCTTAACCCCAACTGTGTTTGTGAGTGCGTGCGTCTCAGAGGCAGGCTCACCTTGCTGTACCAGTTAAGGCAGGGCTGCACTAAGTCAGGTTCCTCTATGCCATGCAGCTCAATGTACCAGATACTGAAGTTAAAACTGGGCCCCCAAGACATCAGAGGCACTGAGAGAGACAGAGAGAACGGTCTATAATTTAAATCATCAACTATTTTGCCATTTTGACTTATTTACATCTCCAGCCGTGTAGCATCCCTTCACTCTAATCATTTTCAAGCTGGACAGAGTCTGTACAACACGTAGGCCCAAGCCTTGGGCCAATTCCATCTCCAAACTCACCTATTTTAACAAATCTGCAGGGAAACATCTGTTCGTCAATCTTGTGCTTCAAGGTGAAGGTCTCCTTGTTGTAGTCATTTTTCAGGCCACTGCAGAGAAATAGAAGATCAAATTAAATAAATATGGTACATACAGTAAGGTAGGTTAATTATACAGTAAAGAAGTACAATTCACTGTCCCTCTGCTCTCACCTGGACAGGAGTTCTGTCATGTTCTCTTCACTCATCCCACCAAACACTTTGAACTTCTTCAGGTTACACACGTGAGTCTTCTCATACTTCCCAAAGGTGATGCTCTGAAAGATTGATGGCCGTTCCAATTTCAACATTAAGTACTGGAGGGAAAATAGAGGGGAGAATCTGATCAGCGGTCTCTCACAATAATTCATAATGCAGTGTCCGATCTATATTATCAACACATGACACTGCAGTTTTCATTCTACTGCTCTCCGAACATGTTTCACAACACTGCAAATGGCACAGAGAGCAGAGGAGAAGTGCTGTGTATACGAGCTGCTGCACAGTCAAACTATGGGACAAAGCTCTCCCTCGCCTTCCATTTGGCAAGTCTGACCATAACTCTATCCTCTTGATTCCTGCTTACAAGCAACAATTAAAGCAGGAAGCACCAGTGACTAGATGAATAAAAAAGTGGTCAGACGAAGCAGATGCTAAAGCTACAGAACTGTTTTGCTAGCACAGACTGGAATATGTTCCAGGATTCCTCCAATGGCATTGAGGAGTGCACCACATCAGTCATAGGCTTCATCAATAAGTGCATCGATGACGTCATCCCCACGTGACCGTACGTACATACCCCAAACAGAAACCATGGATTATAGGCAGCATCTTCACTGAGCTAAAGGATAGAGCTGCCGCTTTCAATGAGCGGGACTCTAACCCGGAAGCTTATAAGAAATCCTGCTATGCCCTCCGACGAACCATCAAACAGGCAAAGCGTCAATACAGGACTAAGATAGTCTGACTACACTGGCTCTGACGCCCGCCAAATGTGGCAGGGCCTGCAAACCATTACAGACTATGAGAGCTGCCAGTGACACGAGCCTACCGGACAGGCTAAACTACTTATACACTCACTTCGAGGCAAATACCACTGAAACATTCATGAGAGGACCAGCTGTACTGGATGACTGTGTGATCGCGCTCTCCGCAGCCGATGCGAGTAAGACCTTTAGACAGGTCAATATTCACAAGGCCGTAGGGCCAGATGGATTACCAGAACGTGTACTGAGAGCATGTGCTGACCAACTCGTAAGTGGCTTGACAGACATTTTCAACCTCCCCCTGTCCAAGTCTGTAATACCAACATGTTTTAAGCAGACCACCATTGTGCCTGTGCCCAAGAACACTAAGGTAACCTGCCTAAATGACTACCGACCCGTAGCACACACGTCTGTAGCCATGAAGTGCGTTGAAAGGCTGGTCATGACTCACATCAACACCATGATCTCAGAGATCCTAGACCCACTCCAATTTTCATACCGCCCCAACAGGTCCACAGATTATGCAGTCTCCATTGCACTCCACACTGCCCTTTCCCACCTGGACAGAAGGAACACCTATGTGAGAATGAATGAATGAATATATGAATATAAGATCAGCGTCAACTCACCATCAGTACGAACAAGAATATGATTTTCGCGACGGGAATCCTGTGTTCTGCCTTTCAAACAGGACAACGGAATGGATCCCATGCGGCGCCCCAAAAAAACGACTCCGAAAAAGAGGGAAACGAGGCGGTCTTCTGGTCAGACTCCGGAGACGGGCACATCGTGCACCACTCCCTAGCATTCTTCTCGCCAATGTCCAGTCTCTTGACAACAAGGTTGATGAAATCCGAGCAAGGGTAGCATTCCAGAGGGACATCAGAGACTGTAAAGTTCTTTGCTTCACGGAAACATGGCTCACTGGAGAGACGCTATCGGAGGCGGTGCAGCCAGCAGGTTTCTCCACGCATCGCGCCGACAGAAACAAACATCTTTCTGGTAAGAAGAGGGGCGGGGGCGTATGCTTTACGGCTAACGAGACATGGTGTGATGAAAGAAACATACAGGAACTCAAATCCTTCTGTTCACCTGATTTAGAATTCCTCACAATCAAATGTCAACCACATTATCTACCAAGAGAATACTCTTCGATTATAATCACAGCCATATATATCCCCCCCCAAGCAGACACATTGATGGCTCTGAACGAACTTTATTTGACTCTTTGCAAACTGGAATCCATTTATCCAGAGGCTGCATTCATTGTAGCTGGGGATTTTAACAAGGCTAATCTGAAAACAAGACTCCCTAAATTTTATCAGCATATCGATTGCGCAACCAGGGGTGGAAAAATCTTGGATCATTGTTCCTCTAACTTCCGCGACGCATATAAGGCCCTGCCTCGCCCTCCTTTCGGAAAAGCTGACCACGACTCCATTTTGTTGATCCCTGCCTACAGACAGAAACTAAAAAAAGAAGCTCCCACGCTGAGGTCTGTCCAACGCTGGTCCGACCAAGCTGACTCCACACTCCAAGACTGCTTCCATCACGTGGACTGGGATATGTTTCGTATTGCGTCAGATAACAACATTGACGAATACGCTGATTCGGTGTGCGAGTTCATTAGAACGTGCGTTGAAGATGTCGTTCTCATAGCAACGATTAAAACATTCCCTAACCAGAAACCGTGGATTGATGGCAGCATTCGCGTGACACTGAAAGCGCGAACCACTGCTTTTAATCAGGGCAAGGTGACTGGTAACATGACCGAATACAAACAGTGCAGCTATTCCCTCCGCAAGGCTATCAAACAAGCTAAGCGTCAGTACAGAGACTAAGTAGAATCTCAATTCAACGGCTCAGACACAAGAGGCATGTGGCAGGGTCTACAGTCAATCACAGACTACAAGAAGAAGACCAGCCCAGTCACGGACCAGGATGACTTGCTACCAGGCAGACTAAATAACTTTTTTGCCCGCTTTGAGGACAATACAGTGCCACTGACACGGCCTGCAACGAAAACATGCCGACTCTCCTTCACTGCAGCCGAGGTGAGTTAGACATTTAAACGTGTTAACCCTCGCAAGGCTGCAGGCCCAGACGGCATCCCCAGCCGCGCCCTCAGAGCATGCGCAGACCAGCTGGCCGGTGTGTTTACGGACATATTCAATCAATCCCTATACCAGTCTGCTGTTCCCACATGTATCAAGAGGGCCATTGTTCCTGTTCCCAAGAAAGCTAAGGTAACTGAGCTAAACGACTACCGCCCCGTAGCACTCACTTCCGTCATCATGAAGTGCTTTGAGAGAATAGTCAAGGACCATATCACCTCCACCCTACCTGACACCCTAGACCCACTCCAATTTGCTTACCGCCCAAATAGGTCCACAGACGACACTCAACCACACTGCACACTGCCCTAACCCATCTGGACAAGAGGAATACCTATGTGAGAATGCTGTTCATCGACTACAGCTCGGAATTCAACACCATAGTACCCTCCAAGCTCGTCATCAAGCTCGAGACCCTGGGTCTCGACCCCGCCCTGTGCAACTGGGTACTGGACCTCCTGATGGGCCGCCCCCAGGTGGTGAGGGTAGGCAACAACATCTCCACCCCGCTGATCCTCAACACTGGGGCCCCACAAGGGTGCGTTCTGAGCCCTCTCCTGTACTCCCTATTCACCCACGACTGCGTGGCCACGCACGCCTCCAACTCAATCATCAAGTTTGCGTACGACACAACAGTGGTAGGCTTGATTACCAACAACGACGAGACGGCCTACAGGTAGGAGGTGAGGGCCCTCGGAGTGTTGTGTCAGGAAAATAACCTCACACTCAACGTCAACAAAACTAAGGAGATGATTGTGGACTTCAGGAAACAGCAGAGGGAACACCCCCCTATCCACATCGATGGAACAGTAGTGGAGAGGGTAGCAAGTTTTAAGTTTCTCGGCATACACATCAGACAAACTGAATTGGTCCACTCACACAGATAGCATCGTGAAGAAGGAGCAGCAGCGCCTCTTCAACCTCAGGAGGCTGAAGGAATTTGGCTTGTCACCAAAAGCACTCACAAACTTCTACAGATGCACAATCGAGAGCATCCTGGCGGGCTGTATCACCGCCTGGTACGGCAACTGCTCCGCCCACAACCGTAAGGCTCTCCAGAGGGTAGTGAGGTCTGCACAACGCATCACCGGGGGCAAACTACCTGCCCTCCAGGACACCTACACCACCCGATGTTACAGGAAGGCCATAAAGATCATCAAGGACAACAACCACCCGAGCCACTGCCTGTTCACCCCGCTATCATCCAGAAGGCGAGGTCAGTACAGGTGCATCAAAGCTGGAACCGAGAGACTGAAAAACAGCTTCTATCTCAAGGCCATCAGACTGTTAAACATCCACCACTAACATTGAGTGGCTGCTGCAAACACACTGACACTGACTCAACTCCAGCCACTTTAATAATGGGAATTGATGGGAAATGATGTAAATATATCACTAGCCACTTTAAACAATGCTACCTAATATAATGTTACATACCCTACATTATTCATCTCATATGCATACGTATATACTGTACTCTATATCATCTACTGCATCCTTATGTAATACATGTATCACTAGCCACTTTAACTATGCCACTTTGTTTACATACTCATCTCATATGTATATACTGTACTCGATACCATCTACTGTATCTTGCCTATGCTGCTCTGTACCATCACTCATTCATATATCTTTATGTACATATTCTTTATCCCCTTACACTGTGTATAAGACAGTAGTTTTGGAATTGTTAGTTAGATTACTTGTTGGTTATTACTGCATTGTCGGAACTAGAAGCACAAGCATTTCGCTACACTCGCATTAACATCTGCTAACCATGTGTATGTGACAAATACAATTTGATTTGATTTGAGCAGTACAGATAGAACATTGATTAAAATCTGCTTTCCGGAAACCAGGCAACCCACAATCCCTGGAGACCCATGTTTCTACATTACATTCTACAAATCCTGTAGGTTTAAATGGCTGTGTGAGTGAGCAATAACCATCCACTACCAGAGTGCATCTGCTGGGCTTTCTAATGGGTCCTCTGATACGGTTCCATCTTCAACAGTTTTCATCAATAATAAGGCAGATATATTGCATCTCATTAGGTTATCGCCTAGGGTACATTTAACACAGAGGGATTATTCCTAGGCTTGGGTATATCGATCTTTCTTTTCCAAAACAGTCCTGTCACCTAAAAACATGGCACACTTGCTAATGAAAGACCCGTATCTCAATGCTTTGTCGATTCTTGTTGTCATAGAAACCATTATAAAACATTTATATGAAAGGACTCAGGCTTCATTTATGATTTATGGGGTATGGTTTTATCATTTGTTCAGTATAATTATTTTGAAGGCTCTACCTCTCAACAACCTCCCTCTCTTTGAAAAGATAAAAGCAGTTGATGAGAGTTCAACATTTTTAGAGAGTGTAACGTATTTGACGTAAACAGGTGCAGTGGAGTTTTGCCTCTGCCACAGTTGAATGTCTAGCTTGGGTGGTTAAGACTGCCATGCTTAGTTTCCTCTTACAGCAAAAACAAAGTTTCAATTTCCTCTGCCCATAACCACAAGACAGTCAAACACGCTACGCTGGGCCACTTCCTACTCACAAAAGTGCAAGTGCAAGTCATTGGGGTCAAGACGTGCATACTAAAGATGTGTTAGCTGACAATACACGCTTCTATGGGGCAGAAGCCCGTGGACTTCATGATTCTGGATGGCTAGATAGCTACCAACAGTGACAAGAAACTGCCATGTGGGGAATCGTAAGTGACTTGTTTCAACTAGTTTAATATTTTTCTTGAACTATACCATGTCTTGTTCAAGGTGTTGATACTGATTTCATGTCAATGCTAAAGAGGCTAAAATTCCCTAGCTAGCAAACAAACAAGTGTAACAATGTATTTGAGAAGTGTTCTTTGTGCAAATGTATTTATGTTTCAATAAATGCTGGAGACAAAATATAGTTTACATGTTGTCAACAATCTAAGTCAACGCAGTCTTTTGCCCCATAGTTGAATGCATGTTGGTTTTGTTGCTAAACAACCAACCCGTCTATTCGGCGCTCCTAATTAGCAGCCACCAGTGAAATGAGAACACGGGTGTTGTATGCAACTAGGCACAGACCCTCTACAGAAGAGCCCCATCCCAAGAAAGACAAGGCATGGAAGGTGTGTGAGTGACAGGAAGGCCTGAGTATGAGACAGGTGTCTATGTGGGCGGGGCACAGCAGACGTTACCTGTGGAGGGTAGTTGCTCTCAGACGACCACCTGGAGGACTGGTCATTGGGTTTGTCCACCAAGATGTTTCTACACACAGAAAGGGAAAGATGGGAGAAAGGACATGTTTCAGCCAACATCCAAACATCATTTGTTGTGAGCAAAGGGATAGGGTAATATCCATGTAAAAGGACCCATGAGCACCACATGTGCAGGGAGTTCATAACAGCGTATCAAATTGGGAGTAAAATAAAAGCTAAGAGTGTATATTTTGGGGAAATAAAGGCATAGATACATTTTTAATCAATTTTCCATCTTAAAATTGAGGCAAAAGTACTAGCCTTGATTTCTGGTCAAACGGGAGGAAACGGGGTCTTAGAAAACATTTACCAGAAAAAGTCAAATGGATTCTCCTGTACTTTTGTATAGTTTTTAGCCAGTAGTTCTGAAAATTGCACTCACGAGCCAAAAGTGGTCCCCGAAAATGGCATATTACGGCACATGTGATGATACTGTATGTGCAACACATCACTGCGCTCTCACTCGCTCCGCTGTGTGGGTATCTTGCTAGATGTCTCGCTTATGGAGAGGGGCTAAAGCTCATTTGGTTTAACTATTTGCTAGGGGGCTGTCCCACGTGGGGGAAAATGGTGCAGCACAGCTTCCAGAAAGAGTTCCTTTCGAACTAGGAATTTAGTGGCTAGTTGAACTAAGACAGTTATTCTGCTCAAAGATTAAGGGTATATGAACTACACATTGACACATCTAGCCCAAAGCAGGAGGTTTAAGTAGTTGCCAAAGTACCGGAGCATGTCTTTAAAAGGTATTAGAAATATATCAAAACACAATAATAGTGAAGTTAAGAACTTATATATAAAACTTGTAATTCTGTATGTCTAAAAATGTTAATGTCAAGCCCAGAAGAGAAATTAGAAGCTTTTTTTGAACTCGTCCAAAAGCTCAAGTCACTTGCCCCCCTTTAATGACAAAATTTGCCCACGAAGGACCGCCGAACCACCTTCCTGTTTAAGTGAGCAAGGCACATCAAGGTGAGTACAAAAATGTATTGTATGCTGCTGCATAGATTATGTAATATGCCAGGGAGATATGTATACTGTAGCTAAGGCAGTAACACTAAGTGTATGTTGTGTAGTAAACTGTTAGTAGCCCAAGTGCCTCACCCTAATAATTTGGTCTATTTTCACCTCTTAATTTCACTGAATATTGTAAGAGCTTTCATTGTCTGCTTATATGTCCCCGTTATTTATCCTACGGTTGACTTGGTGTACAGGGAGAACACTAAGAACGGCCCATGTTCTGAATTCTGTGAATTCTGTAAATAAATCTGTAAATAACAAAAGTGCCGAGCAACTAGTTATTGACTTTGTCCGTCCAAGCTCGCTCATGAATGTCTTAATCTAAATGATGGATTGCCTCTTACCGCTTGTTGTCCCCTTATGCCATAGTTTGTACATCTCAATTATCAGTAGAAACCACATCAGTTTAAGCAAGTCAACCATATCAGCTATGTTTTTTTAAAGACAGTAAACGAGGCTGAATGAACTGTTTTGCTGCCAGACAAGGCTCCGCTAATAGCCAGATGTAGCAGTGGTAAGGTGTTGGGACTGCTGTTGGGACTGCTTTATGTAGGTCCTAACAGTTTGTGGGCACCAGTTGTCACCATCACCATTATAATTAATATATTGTTTAGTGGCTTTGCTGGCATGCATCCCACTTTCTTTTTTTTGCCCCACCTAGATTTAGAGGATAAAATCGCCACTGATGCAGCATCTCTTGCTGTTGTGGCCTTAACCAAGGCACTTGCATCTTGAAATGTCTTTATAATTACATTTTATTTAATTTGATTGACTTAAACCCCCCCCAAAAGTGAAATACTGCAGACAGGCTAGTGTATAAAACACGTGGTCCGTCAACCTTCCATCTGGAGAGCTACTGGGGTGTCCAGGCGTTTGACACAACCCTGCTTAAACAAACCAGAGTCAGCATATCAAGGTCCTGTTGAGCAGCTGACATTCTACAATGTGGTGTGCTCAAGCAGGGCTGGAGCAAAAGCCTGCAAACCCAGTAGCTCTCCTGGAATTTCATGGAGGATGGTTTACCATCCTGCAACATTACAATTACAACCAAATACTTTACGGTTTTATAAAAGAAATCCCTCATTCAATGAACAAGGGATCAAATGGCTAAGGCGGGTGAGGTAGCAGACCTAAATGTTTATGTGTAAGGTTAAAATAGTCAGTGTTCAGGGGAGCTCTTGACAGCATATAAGCTACTTGTCAATTAGTTGAATAAATATTATTGGAATATCCTGTCAGAATTACATGGCCAGTATTGAACAGAGGAGAATCTTATCCAATTTTGAGAGCTTGAGACACATACGGTTTTACAACTGGAGTATGTATGGTTTTATCAACTGCGTGTCGGCCATATACGGTTTTACAACCGGAGTATGTATGGTTTTATCAACTATCAACTGCGTGTCAGCCATTTGCAGTTATACACGAGGGCCATTGGAAAGTTATTTTAGGACATTGAACATGACATTAATACATGCTGATAGCTAAATAGTTGAATAGTGAGAAAGCCAATTGAAAACATGGTGGAGTTTGGCTGATTATCTTTAATTTACCTTCTGCGCAAATCATCCCTCTCCTCTGGCAACAGCCCACTGGCACAGGCAGGTGATGCACACCATGACTTTTCCAGGATTTTCATTGCTGACCAAAAATCTGCTATAACTGGGTAAATAACTCACTAACAAGCAATGAATATCAACCAATATGCACACGTGGTTAGGGTCATTGATCTCAAACACACATCTTGTGACTGCATGATTGAAAGACAGCTCGTGCCCGTCAATGTAGGCCTACAATAATTATACTCCGATGCGTTCTGCAGAGATTTGTAGGACAGTGGGTAACACATTGCATCCGGAGCACACTGATACAATTCTGATCGGAGTAAATTAATTGTTTGATATTGTGATTTCTTCTTCTTTTACTTTTCCATTCGGGCAACTTAAAAGTATATTATTCTTGTCCGATTATCTTTTTTTACTATCCCCGGACAAGTGTTAATGTCGAGCCCTGCTCTCCCTCATGAGGGAGGATAATGAAAGTTCACATTAGTAACAAGTAAAAGTAGACCTACCAATTAAGCTAGTTGGTGTTTTTACTGAAATACATTTGTCTATGAATTAAAAATTGTAATATACTTGTACATATGAATTCCTTTACATTACTTTGTATAAGGTAGTTGTGAAATTGTTAGATATTACTGCATGGTCATAACTAGAAGCACAAGCATTTCGCTCACATTAATATCTGCTAACCATGTGTATTTGACCAATAAAATTTGATTTGATTTAATACTGTTACTTAATCAGAGTAGACAAACCACAGTTTGGTCACCTACTGTCCTCCCTTATGTTCAGCTCATTTGTTTTATTATTCTGTCGTCTGGTTGCCAAAGCAAGTGTGAAAACAGTCTGGACAACAAAAGGTTGAGTATAGTTCAGTCAAATTCAGTAACATAGAACGCACTAGAGTACAGTATAATGTACTGTACTAAACTCTACTGTAATTTGATGTCTAAACTTGGGAAACATAGAAGTCTATGATTCGATCAGATTTGATCCAGTTCAAACCAACCAAATTTCGTAATGTTTGGGAGCAGAGCTCATTCGAATAGCCAGTGTGTAGAATAATACCTATATGTAATGAATGATACTGCATATTTCCACCTTTGTGTAGAATTACGCATTTCTATGTAGTACAGATCAGAAACTAGTGATCAGGGTTCAGCGGTGTCCAGATTTCCATACCTTGCCTGTGCCATCCTGGGATATACGGTATTACTAGTAGTGCACAAGTAAATATATATATTTCTCCAAACAGAAATAAAAGCCCCAAAGAATGTACTTACCAGAATGCTATCAAAATGCTAACAAATACTAAAGAATTCTCATAGCGGATGCTAGGTAAATGGTAATGAGCGCATGCGAATATTTATTACTTGGACAGACAACCCAGCTCATAAAGTTATGCAAGTATCTCAAAATGCAGTTTGCAGCACGTACAACAACACAAATATTAGGCAGGGGATTTTCTCTGATGTAGTTACCAAGAAGCTGGATCTTGCAAGCTTAGTTAACATTAGCAAGTTAGCAACATTCACAAGTTACGTAGCAAAACCCAGCTGGAGAGAATTTGGCACATCTTAAATAGTTAATTGAATAGTTATAATATATATCTGGAAAACATTAGTAGTGGATTTCATACAAGTGTAACTTGATCACCACAACTAAGTTGCGCTGCAGAAGTGACTCACCTTACAAAGCTCCCATTTTGCTCGTTGTGCTTCTTTATAAACAAACACACGTGACTGCCTCAAACCCCTGTTTTGCGAAACTAGTACTGGTAAGCTTCATAATGAAAAATGATCTAGCATGCAAAATGATGAACGAGATCTGCGTTATCTATTGCACAAGTTGACTGGAGGGGTATTTATATAGCCCTAATATTCAAAGCCCCAAAAACATAACTTGCTAACAAAATCAAAGGGAATCAAAGAGAATGCTAACTATACTGAACAAAAATATAACACACAACATGTAAAGTGATCACAGAATTGTTCCATACACACAAAAAGCTTCTCTCAAATTGTGCACACATTTGTTTACATCCCTGTTAGTGAACATTTCTCCTTTGCCAAGATAATCCATCCACCTGACAGGTGTGGCATATCAAGAAGCTGATTTAACAGCGTGATCATTCCACAGGTGGCATGCTGATTGCAGGAATGTCCACCAGAGCTGTTGACAGATAAATGAACATTAAATTCTCTACCATAAGTCACCTCCAATGTCGTTTTAGAGAATTTGGCAATATGTCCAACCAGCCTCAAAAACACAGACCACGTGTAACCACGCCAGCCCTGGATCTCCCCATCCGGCTTCTTCACCTGCGGGATTGTCTGAGACCAGCCACCCGGATACCTAATGAAACTAATGAGTATTCCTGTCTGTAATAAAGCCCTTTTGTGGAGGGAAAACTTCCTGTATACAGCCATGTTAACAGCATCATAGCATATGTACCAGTGAATCACTGTGACATATGAAATACAAGTAAGTGTAATCACTACATATAAAATGTACATGTCAAATTATTAAGTAATGTGCAGTCGTATTCAAGTCCTGATTGGTCAATAAGCTTATTTGACTTGTTAAATAACGAAATGGACTGACCCGAACAGCGTTCCTAATTTGCCCGGCATTGGCCAGAGCAAGTTAGGCCTACTGATGACTGATCTAGTGGTCAGGTAGCCTAGTGGTTAGAGCATTGGACTAGTAACCGAAAGGTTGCAAGATCGAATCCCTGAGCTGACAATGTAGTACAAATATGTTGTTCTGCCCCTGAACAAGGAACCCACCTTTCCTAGGCCATCATTGAAAATAAGAATTTGTTCTTAACTGACTTGCCTAGTCAAATAAATAAAAATCACATCAATCATGGGGTGGTATTGTGACAGGGGCAGTGATACTATTGTCTTCCAAGGCTGCAATTACAAAGGCAGACCAATTCTGATATTTTTCTCACTAATGAGTCTTTTGACCAATCAGATCAGCTTTGAAAAATATCTGTGGGTAAGGAAAGAAGACCCATTTGCGGGAGAAAAAAATCTAAATTGGGCTGCCTGTATAAAAGCAGTAAACATTAGTGCTGACACTAGCAATTCCACTGTTTTTAAAAGAGCGGGATAATAGGATCCATAAATAGCTGACTGTACAGGCATTTCCTATGGTGTCAAGTTACCCAAGCAATACCATAGAAACATACTAGCTCGTTACCTAACATTAACTGGTTATACCCTTTGGCCTTGCACGAACGGGTACAGAACAATCAGATTAAACATGCCTACAAAAAGTGTAGGAGAAAGTTAACTATTTAGCTTACTAGCTAATATAAAAAGTAATGAGTGATTTTGGCTACTAACTTAGTGGTGGTGGCATGCTCGTCTAGTTTGCGAGCTCGCTAACTTAACTAGCTAGCTTTTTTGCCAACTTGTTAGTACGGTTGTTAGATAATTACCATTATCAGCTTTACATTGCATGGAAAGACGTCACACAGTACAAAAATAATCAATTTAGCTGGCTATGCGTGCATTTTGTTTACTCGAGTAAATCTAAATAGCTAACGTTATCCCTGTTGCCTAACGGTGGAGTAGTTAGCTCGCAGTCAAGCTAGGCCGCGGAGACACGATTTCGATCCACTGTGGCAGTTAATGAGACCTGCAGCCACGAAAACAAATACATAAATGTGGTCAACGTATGTGTGCATTACTCACTCTGGTAAATATGTGGAGGAATACGAGCTCCATTTAAAAACACTGAAGGAGAGGACTCTGTTCTCTGGAACGACCGCCATCTTGTTGCAGAAAATGACAAGCAGCAAAGGCTCGAGTGACAGCTCTTAAAGAGACAATACACTTTAATTCGATTAATGCGTTTGGTTACATCGGTCAAGTTCAATAATAGAGAAAACTGTTCAAAAATATTTATGAGGACATGATATTGATTAATGACCCTGAAAATGTGCCTGGAACACTTGCACCAAGTTATTTCAACCATGCTGCTGCCATTAGTTATGCATTTGGCTTGTGTGTGTGTGTGTGTGTGTGTGTGTGTGTGTGTGTGTGTGTGTGTGTGTGTGTGTGTGTGTGTGTGTGTGTGTGTGTGTGTGTGTGTGTGTGTGTGTGTGTGTGTGTGTGTGTGTGTGTGTGTGTGTGTGTGTGTGTGTGTGTGTGTGTGTGTTTGCCTGCGTTTGTGTGTGTGTGTGTTATGACAATAGGTTTCTCCTGACACCTGTTTTATCTGCAGAAATAATATAGTTTATAAACTTTTAGAAACTATTCAGTATAGGCTTGAGTATAGGCTTGTCTCATAATTGTTGCACGTTGAGAAAATGAACAGCATCAACATAATTTAGAATATGTTTGTAATACTGTATCTCTCAAAGATATGGAATCTGTATTATCTCACACAAGCAAGACTGATGTTTCCTTCTGTGTTTGGTTTTCCTTATTCATTTTTAACATAGGCCCATGAATTTGACTTCCCAACCTGTTTCCCACCAAACTCCCAATGATGAGGATATCACATGATAATAGAGTCACTGCTTCATTCTAATGTCATCTTCCCTGGTGATCTCAGTTCCTGCCTGTATATCACAGGGCACATTACTCCTCATCACCCTTTCCCGTCAGCATAACCCCCCCCCTCACCTCTCTCTATCATTCTATCATTCTATCATTCTATCATTCTATCATTCTCTCTCTCTCTCTCTCTCTCTCTCTCTCTCTCTCTCTCTCTCTCTCTCTCTCTCTCTCTCTCTCTCTCTCACTCTCTGTGTCTGAATGTCCAACCTATGGGGCAATGACTGCACTGATTCGATCTTGTTTTTGATTATTTGTGTTGGTTGTTTGACATTTGTCTGCACTGTTAGGAGCTAGTAACACAAGCATTTCGCGGCACCCGCTATAACATCGGTGTATGCGACCAATAAACTTGGATTCTATTTTTATTTGGTTTACTATTAGGCTATTATATAATTGCAAAAACAATAATCTTATTATAAATAAAGCCTCATAATTGTATATAATTTACTGATAACAATAATAGCCATGACTTTCTGCGCGTCAACCAGGCTTTGATCATCCCATTTTTCTAAAGGACCATCTCCGTGTCAAATGCACACCGGGGAATTATCTCCAAGTGGATTGCCAGGAAGCTTCTTGATGTAAGAAATGCACGAAAGTGGCATTTCTTCTAAGTGCACAAGCAGCACTTGGCACAGGAACCTCTTAATTTAGCTTAAATGGAGTGGAGAGGCACTTTTTATTCGTGACTTTTTTGGTCCAAAGCACAGCTGACAAGTGATTATTGAGTGACATTGAGAAGTATAGGCAATATTAAATTATGACTCCTTTTGTAAACTATTGTGTTTCATTTTTCAGGCACTCATTTCAGTATTCGAACTTTGGTAAAAAATTATAGGCTACATGTTTATCATGATAAAACATATATTAACCTATAGGCCTATGGACCAAGAGGTCAGTAGACACAACATTGGTCCTATAATAGCAATACATGCACCTCCTCATCTCATTCCTGAGTCATGGTCATGTCGATGTTATAGCCCACACATGAGCTCATTTATGCGGGAAATAACTCACTATGTGAATATTTTGGAGACGTATACTATTATGTAGGCTAGCTTATATTATATGGGCCAGAATTTACCGAGCGCAGTGGACTTCCCCCTGCCCATAATGACTGCGCATGGACTGGATCACGTGGGAGGTCCCTTTAAGTTTCCATTGAGAGGCTTGGCCATGTCACATGATGGACATGATATAATGAAACAGCAGGAAAACAGAGACGTAGTGTACCCTGAGCTGATAAAAAAAAATCTACGCACTCATCTGCAATAGCACCCGCGCAACTGGGGACCAAGTAGAGGACAGGGGCGGTCCAGAATACGTCCCCATCTGACGGGACATGCCTGTTCATTCGCGATTATACCTACAACTATTAAGCACTTTTTGAAGGGGAAGATCCATTTTAAGTACGTGTTTATTCCATCCATCTACCTGGGAGTGGAATCGGTGCGCATCTCAGGTGAGTGAACTTATTTATATAATGTCCCAGATGGTTGATACGCAGCTGGGTAGAGACACTGTTCCTCTATGCTCTGCTCAGCTGTCATTTCTGCGCGTTACCGCAGGTGCTTTTTGCGCGTTATTTTGGCTTTCTGGTGTTGACACAGCGGAGGAATCGCATTGTGTTCTGTTTTCTGTAAGTGCGTGAAACGAAAATTCGTCCCTGCTCTTGTGGCTGAGCAGATTTAAAAAAAAAAATTCTGCCAGATGGGTTTTGCTCTCTATATCTTTGCCAATGTCCGCATTCCAGTTTGTGTTGCGCAGATTGAAGTTGAAGTAAGCTCGACAACTGGGTCTTTGCTTTCTACACATATTTGATAGCCTATTGCATGTATGCTTAAAAAAAATGCCTATAGGTCGTCCACCTCACCCATATCTTGAAGGATGGCACACGAAACAACACATAGACAGCTGTCCGGTCCAAGGCTAGAAAATACAAGCAATAAAATGTTTTGTTTAAACTCAAATTGAAGTCGCTACTATAGTCTGATTTTTCGTTGTCAAGACAGGTTATTTGGAGCTTGCGCTGACAGCGGAGAGGGCGGCATTTTCATAATTTGTGATGTTCAGATCTCTCCAATCGTCATCATTACGCAACAAAAACAGAACATAACAACTCATCTTTATGAATTCTATTCTATTCTGATGTAACATATTGGGTAGCAAAATCATTCATAACCCGGTTAAAATGTATTTCTGTGAAATAATTGTAAAGTTATAGAATTAACCAAATACTAGGCTACAGCATTGTGATTGGGGTAGCCTTTATATGTCCGATGCATGGATACATTTCTACTGTCAAATCGGAAACTGCGTAGCTGTAGGACCGTCCGCCGTTGATTACATCCTATACCCCCCTGTTAGCCTACAGGTGGGGCCAAATCCTTTACCAACATGTTCTACGGTCCCTCTGTCGGACCGGAACGGGATGTTAAGGGAAATGTGGCAATAACATGCGACGTCACTGCCTTGTACAGTAAGTATGTCGGAGTAGTGTCAGGGACAAATGCGCTTTCAAAACAGGTAGGAACTCGCAAATCTCTAAAGTTCATGATAACTGGGATTCGAAGAAAAAAAACGAACTCTGACAGAGAGAAATCGTTTTGAAAGTTCATCCAACTCGGAATTCCATATTCCTAGACCTCCGACCTTCCGACCTGAATATTCTTTATTTTATTTAACTTGGCAAGTCAGTTATGAAAAAATATATATTTACAATTTTTATTTATATTTATTTGTTTCACCTTATTTCACCTTTATTTAAGCAACTGCGATCTGGCCAAGATAAAGCAAAGCAGTTCGACACATATAACAACACAGAGTTACACATGGAGTAAAACAAACATACAGTCAATAATACAGTAGAAAAATAAGTATGTACAATATGAACAAATGAGGTGAGATAAGGAAGGTAAAGGCAATAAATAGGCCATGGTGGCGAAGTAAATACAATGTAGCAATTAAAACACTGGAATGGTAGACTTGACAGTAGATGAGTGTGCAAAGTAGAAATACTGGGGAGCAAAGGAGGAAAATAAATAAATACAGTAGGGGAAGAGGTAGTTTTTTGGACTATTTATAGATGGATATGTGCAGTGATCTGTGAGCTGCTCTGACAGCTGGTGCTTAAAGCTAGTGAGGGAGATAAGTGTTTCCAGTTTCAAAGATTTTTGTAGTTTGTTCCAGTCATTGGCAGCAGAGAACTGGAAGGAGAGGCGGCCAAATGAGGAATTGGCTTTGTGGGTGACAACTGAGAAATACCTGCTGAAATGCATGCTACGGGTGGGTGCAGCTATGGTGACCAGCGAGCAGAGATAAGGCAGGACTTTACCTAGCAGGGTCTTGTAGATGACCTGGAGCCAGTGGGTTTGGCGATGAGTATGAAGTGAGGGCCAGCCAAAGAGAGCGTACAGGTCGCAGTGGTGGGTAGTATATGGGGCTTTGGTGACAAAACGAATGGCACTGTGATAGACTGCATCCATTTTGTTGAGTAGGGTGTTGGAGGCTATTTTGTAAATGACATCACCAAAGTCGAGGATCGGTAAGATGGTCAGTTTTACGAGGGTATGTTTGGCAGCATGAGTGAAGGATGCTTTGTTGCGAAATAGGAAGCCATTTCTAGATTTAACTTTGGATTTGAGATGTTTTATGTGAGTATGGAAGGAGAGTTTACAGTCTAACCAGACACCTAGGTATTTGTAGTTGTCCACATATTCTAAGTCAGAACCGTCCAGAGTAGTGATGCTGGACAGGCGGGCAGGTGCAGGCAGCGGTCGGTTGAAGAGCATGCATTTAGTTTTACTTGTATTTAAGAGCAGTTGGAGGCCACGGAAGGAGTGTTGTATGGCATTGAAGCTCATCTAGAGGGTTGTTAACACAGTGTCCAAAAAGGGCCAGATGTTTACAGAATGGTGTCGTCTGCTTAGAGGTGGATCAGAGACTCACCAGCAGCACGAGCGACATCATTGATGTATTCAGCCGAAGAGAGTCGACCCAAGAATTGAACCCTGTGGCACCCCCATAGAGACTGCTAGAGGCCCGGACAACAGGCCCTCAGATTTGACACACTGAACTCTGTCGGAGAAGTAGTTGGTGAACCAGGCGAGGCAATCATTTGAGAAACCAAGGCTGTTGAGTCTGCCGATGACAATGACGGCCTACCAAAAGGCAGCCTGTGATGATGGGGGCTGGGATTAAATATATATATGACAAAACACACATCACGATGAGAGACAACACAGCACTACATAAAGAGAGACATAAGACAACAACATATCAAGGCAGCAACACATGACAACACGGCATAGTAGCAACACAACATGACAACAACTTGGTACACAACATGGGACAAACATTCTTTTGCACAGACAACAGCACAAAGGGAAAGAAGGTAGAGACAACAATACATCACACAATGCAGCCACAACTGTCAGTAAGAGTGTCCATGATTGAGTCTTTGAATAAAGAGATGGAGATAAAACTGTCCAGTTTGAGTGTTTGTTGCGGCTTGTTCCAGTCGCTAGCTGCAGCGAACTGAAAAGACGATCAAACCAGGGATGTGTGGGCTCTGGGGACCGTTAACAGAATGTGACTGGAAGAATGGGTGTTGTATGTGGAGGATGAGGGCTGCACTAGATATCTCAGATAGGGAGGAGTGAGGCCTAAGAGGGTTTTATAAATAAGCATCAACCAGTGGGTCTTGTGACAGGTACACAGAGATGACCAGTTTACAGAGGAGTACAGTAATTGGTCCTATAAGGAGCATTGGGGGCAAATCTGATGGCCGAATAGTAAAGAACATCTAGCCCCTCGAGAGCGCCCTTACCCAACAATCTATGAATTATGTCCCGTAATCTAGCATGGGTAGGATGGTCACTTGAATCAGAGTTACTTTAGAAGCTGGGGTGAAAGAGGAGTGATTACGATAGAGGAAACCAAGTCTAGATTTAACTTTAGCCTGCAGCTTTGATATGTGATGAGAGAAGGACAGTGTACCATCTAGCCATACTCTCAAGTACGGCTAAAAGATGGCGCCAAAGAACATGGCTGACGTTTAACATTCTCCAAAACAATTGTGATATTTTGTTAGTTCTTTTGTGTTTTGTGTAACTTTAAAAAAAAAAACGTTTTTTGTACATAATGTTGCTGCTAGCGTCTTTTATGACCGAAAATAACTTGGTATCAGAACAGTGATTACTTCCTTTAACGAGTCCAACGAAAAGAATATACGGCTTTCACTGGAACGGGCCCAGATCCCCGTAATTTGCTTGAAGAACAGACGCAGGAAAAGGGACCGCAGATCTGGCTGCCTTCTGAGAATCTGTAGGCGAGCGAGTCATCTCCCACTGACATCCGTTCTTCTTGCTAATGTTCAATCATTGGAAAATAAAATTGATGACCTACGATTAAGATTATCCTACCAATGGGACATTAAAAACAGTGATATCTCATGTTTCACTGAGACGTGGCTGAACGATAATACAGATAATAAAGAGCTGGCAGGATTTTCCATGCACTGGCAGAACAGAGACTCTACCTCTGGGAACACCAGAGGTGGGTTGTGTGTTTGTTTGTCAATAACAGCTGGTGCGCGATGTCTAATATTGAAGAAGTCTCGAGGTACCTTTATGACAAGCTGAAGACCACACTATCTAACAAGAGTGGAGACACCTGAAACCCCACCTCTTTAAGGAATACCTAGGATAGGATAAAGTAATCCTTCTCACCCCCCCCCCTTAAAATATTTAGATGCACTATTGTAAAGTGGTTGTTCCACTGGATGTCATAAGGTGAATGCACCAATTTGTAAGTCGCTCTGGATAAGAGTGTCTGCTAAATGACTTAAATGTAAATGTAAATGAGAGTTCTCATCTATATTATTCGTAGCTATCTATTTACCACCACAGAATGAAAGTGGCACTAAGACTGCTCTCAACCAACTCTATAAGGCCATAAGCAAAGAAGAAAATGCTCACCCAGAAGCAGCGCTCCTAGTTGCCAGGGACTTTAATACAGGCACATTTAAATCAGTTTTACCAAATTTCTACCAGCATGTTACATGTGCAACCAGAGGGAAAAAAAATCATAGACCACCTTTACTCCACACACTGAGATGCATACAAAGCTTTCCCTCACCCTACATTTGGCAAATCTGACCGTAATTCTATCCTCATGATTCCTGATTACAAGCAAAAACTAAAGCAGGGAGTACCAGTGACTTGCTCAATACGGAAGTGGTCAGATGACGTGGATGCTACGCTACAGTACTGTTTTGCTAGCACAGCCTGGAATATGTTCCGGGATTCATCCAATGACATTGAGGAGTACACCACCTCAGTCATCGGCTTCATCAATAAGTGCATCGACGACATCATCCCCACAGTGACCGTACGTACATATTCCAACCAGAAGCCATGGATTACAGGCAACATCCGCATCGAGCAACATCCGCATCGAGCTAGAGTTTCCGATTTCAAGGAGCTGGAAACTAATCCGGACACTTATAAGAAATCCCACTATGCCCTCAGACGAACCATCAAACAAGCAAAGCGTCAATACAGGATTAAGATTGAATCCTACTACACCGGCTCTGATGCTCGTCGGATGTGTTAGGACTTGAAAACTATTATGGACTACAAAGGGAAACCCAGACACGAGCCTATCAGACAAGCAAAATGCCTTTTATGCTCGTTTTGAGGCAAGCAACACTGAGCATGCATGGGGCGGCAGGTAGCCTAGTGGTTAGAGCATTGGATTAGTAACCGAAAGGTTGCAATATCGAATCCCCGAGCTGACAAGGTAAAAATCTGTCGTTCTGACCCTGAACAAGGCAGTTAACCCATTGTTCCTAAGACGTCATTGAAAATAAGAATTTGTTCTTAACTTGCCTCGTTTAATAAAGGTAAAAAATAAATTTAAAAAATGTAAAAATGCACGAGAGCACCAGCTGTTCTGGATGACTGATAACGCTCTCGGTAGCCGATGTGAACAAAACCTTTAAACAGGTCAACATTCACAAAACCGCTGGGCCAGGCGAATTACCAGGATGTGTACTCAAAGCATGCGCGGACCAAGTGTCTTCACTGACATTTTCAACCTCTCCCTGACCGAGTCTGTAATACCTACATGTTTCAAG
The DNA here is from genome assembly GCF_021184085.1 of Oncorhynchus gorbuscha. Taxonomy (NCBI): domain Eukaryota; kingdom Metazoa; phylum Chordata; class Actinopteri; order Salmoniformes; family Salmonidae; genus Oncorhynchus; species Oncorhynchus gorbuscha. The sequence continues at coordinate 15,441,637 of NC_060186.1, read as the reverse complement.
CAGACCACCATAGTCCCTGTGTCAAATGAAGTGAAGGTAATCTGCCTAAATGATTACCGCCCCGAATCACTCACGTCGGTAGCCATGAAGTGCTTTGAAAGGATGGTCATGGCGCACATCAACAGAATCCTTCCAGACACCCTAGACCCACTCCAATTCGCATACCGCCCCAACAGATCCACAGATAACGCAATCTCTATTGCACTCAACACTGCCCTTTCCCACCTGGACAAAAGGAACACCTATGTGAGAATGCTGTTCATTGACTACAGCTCAGCGTTCAACACCATAGTTCCCACAAAGCTCATCACTAAGCTAAGGACTCTGGGACTACAAACCTCCCCCTGCAACTGGATCCTGGACTTCCTGATGGCCCAGTACATCACTGGAGCCAAACTTCCTGCCATCCAGGACCTATATAATAGGCGGTGTCAGAGGAAACTCCAGACTGTTTTTTCTGCTACTTCACGGCAAGCGGTACCGTAGCGCCAAGTCTAGGACCAAAAGGCTCCCCAACAGCTTCTACCCCCAAGCCATAAGACTGCTGAACAATTAATAAAATCACCAATGGACTATTTACATTGACCCCCGCCCCCCTCCCCTCCCTTTTGTACACTGCTGCTACTCGTTGTTCATTATCTATGCATAGTCACTTCACCCTACCAACATGTACAAATTACCTCAACTCACCTGTACCCCTGCACACTGACTCGGTACGGGTGACCCCTGTATAGAGCCTCATTATTGTTATTCTTATTGTGTTGCTTTTTATTCTTATTTTTTACTTCAGTCTATTTGGTAAATATTTTCTTAACTCTTCTTGAACTGCACTGTTGGTTAAGGGCTTGTAAGTAAGCATTTCACGGTAAGGTCTACACTTGTTCTATACGGTGCATGTGACAAAGTTTGATTTGATAAGGTGACTACCTCAAGCTCTAAACTCTCAGAGGTAGTAATCATACCTGCGGGGAGAGGGTCATTCTTCTTACCAAACCACATGACCTTTGTTTTGGAGGTGTTCAGAACAAGGTTAAGGGTAGAGAAAGCTTATTGGACACTAAGAAAGCTTTGTTGTTGAGCATTTAACACAAAACCCGGGGAGGCTGCTGAGAATAAAACTGTATCATCTCCATATAAATGGATGAGAGAGCTTCCTACTGCCTGAAATATGTTGTTGATGTAAACTGAGAAGAGTGTGGAGCCTAGGATTGAGCTTTGGGGTACTTTGGGGTGTGCTCCCTCTCCGGCCTCTAGGTCACCAGGCTGCTCGTTATGGCACACACCTGTCACCATCGTTACGCGCATTATGACACTCACTTTGACTCATCACCTCCTTGATTACCTGCCCTATATATGTCACTCCCTTTGGATCCTTCTCCAAGTGGCATTGTCTCTGTTTCTTGTCTGTGCGTTGTTCGTGTTACTTGTTTTGTTAATTTGTTTATTAAAAAAACACTCCCTGAACTTGCTTCCCGACTTTCAGCGCACATCATTACAGAATAAGGCCTCACCAAAGGCCATTCTGAAGTGATATCGGGTCCAGGTGTCAAAACCGGAGCAACATGGGAGCCAGTTTGTCGGATTCCCATGCCTCGGCAGGTTCCCCGTGTCAGCTGGCTTGACGGGTTTCCATACCTCAGCGGGTTCGATAGGTTCCCGTGCCTCGACTGAGGCAACCTGGGAGGTCTCAGCCGGCTCATTTTCCCCTTTTAATGTGTTTCCTTTAATCTTGTGTTGGCCCTGCAGTTAATTCATTCTGAGGGATTTTATTTTTGCTCCTCATGTCATTGTCAACAAAGTGCCACATTGGCCTAAATTCTGGACCACAGCTCAATCTGATAACGAATAATCTAGCTATTGAGCAAGTTGAAGAGACTAAATTACTTGGTGTCACCTTGGATAGTAAACTGTCATGGTCAAAACGTATTGGCTCAATTGTTGTGAAGATGGGGAGCGGTCTGTAATTGATAAAGAGATGCTCTGCTTTTTGACACCACACTCCACAAAGCAAGTCCTGCTGGCTCTAGTTTTTATCTTATCTTGATTATTGCACAGTCATATGGTCAGTTGCGGCAAAGAAGGACCTAGAAAAACTGCAGCTGACCCAGAACAGAGCAGGACGTCTTGCTCTTCACTGTAATCAGAGGGCTAATATCAATATTATGCATGCCTGTCTTTCTTGGCTAAAAGTATACTGACTGCATCACTTCCTGTTTTTATAAGAAACATGTTCAAAATTCCAAATTGTTTGCATAGTCAACATACACATAGAACTGACTATGTGGGATGTGTAAAATGTATGTAGTTCTGTTCTTGTCTATTAATATTCTGTATTATGTCAGGTTTCATATATTATGTGGACCCCAGGAAGAGTACTTGCTACTATCACAACAGCTAATGGGGATCCTAATATAAAACCCCAAATAAACAGTGGTCAACAACAATCAGAAGAAATGTGAATGAAGTATGTTTGAGTTTGAGCACGATTGACATTCCAAAGCATTGAGTGAGATTGAGTGTGGGGATATTCTAACACCCATTTCAAAGGAGAGGTTCAGGGATATAAGCAGTTGTTTCCTCTGGAGAGTGCATGACTTAGCTAAACTACGCGCTCTACTACACTACAGAGGAAGCAGCGAGATTAGTGACATGTTTAAAATGGCTAGAGTGTCACTCAAGTACTGTCACCCAAGTGTTTGTGTGTGTCTGGTGTACGTCCATGCTGAAACCGACATCGCAGTCTGCGTCACAGGCCATGTATGAAGTCCAGTGTTGACAGTCTCCCTGTTACAGGCCAAATGGGTCTGTTCTTGTCCATTACAACAGACAATTTCATTGAATGATATGTTGTTGTGTTTGTCTTTTAAAGCCACGGCTATATTTAAAGTTGAAGCACGCAGACACCTCCTGTGTCTTGGTAATTTGCAGCAGACTGCAATCTAATTCCTGTCCTCTTTCCCCTCCCTCTCTTCCTCCCTCTCCATGCGCCATCACTACTGGTGAGTCAACAGTAGCATGTTACTTGAAAACACTTATAATATAATATAATATATGCCATTTAGCAGACGCTTTTATCCAAAGCGACTTACAGTCATGTGTGCATACATTCTACGTATGGGTGGTCCCGGGGATCGAACCCACTACCCTGGCGTTACAAGCGCCATGCTCTACCAACTGAGCTTGGATTGCAGACTGATTTGAGTACAGAGATCACTGAGGTTGGTGGTTTCACTGTGTGTGGGATGTATTGAATTATTGCAATTCCTCAGGCAGGTGTGTTGTAGTCAGAGTGTTTGTGTGTGTTTCTAGTTATACATATGTCTCTGTTTGTATCTGTGTGCCTGTGAGTGGGAGACAGCTGGTTTTTAAACCAGCTGTTAAAGTTTTATTTCCGCTTGGTGCTTGTGGTTGTGATTAACAACTCCCTTGTGACGTGTGTGTGTGTGTGTGTGTGTGTGTGTGTGTGTGTGTGTGTGTGTGTGTGTGTGTGTGTGTGTGTGTGTGTGTGTGTGTGTGTGTGTGTGTGTGTGTGTGTGTGTGTGTGTGTGTGTGTGTGTGTGTGTGTGTGCTCATGCAAATGAGCATGGATGGACTAGGAGAGGAAGTGACGCAGGAAGCAGCAGAAGAACAAGAGCTGCAGACATTAGGATACACTGCTGCAGAGAAACGGGGGGAGAAAGAGGGAGACAGGTGGAGAGAGAAACTAGCTGTACGTGCAGCACTGCTGAAATGCTCCATCATTTGCTCACAAGAAACAGACGAAGACCAGTTTAGTGTCTGTTTGAGTGTGTGACTGTGCATGTGTGTATGCGTTTGATAACAAGATGTTAACCGTAACGTGGCATGGCATTTGTTTCACCAGAGCCCTCCCGGTTCCTGCTCTCAGCAAACTCTACTGTTGCCAGAGCTATAACAGCTCTAACACAGTTCTAAGTCTCTCTTGAACACTAATCTAGACTGTTCTAGAATGGAAGGGTTTTAGCCCCGAGGTGAGCAGCAGGCTCTAGTCTAGAGCAGGTTGATTCCAGAGCCGAGCAGTCTGGTGGATAGGTATGCATTGTCAGTGTGTCTGGGCTGGCAGAGTTGGCACAGGGGTGGCCTGGGGAGGGTGTGAAATGAAACCTCAGTAGGGTACTGGCAAACAAGGGGAAAACTCCTGCCCACACCTTTATTTTATGAAAATTAGACGTCTACAAATTGCCTTTATAGATCTCCCTTCCTTTACATTTCATATCAGTTATTTATCATTCTGACAATAACTGCAGTTGCATTAGGGTCTTTGTCAGCGGGTAAATGTTATGTGAAAATTATAAAACAACTCTGGCAAGGCTGTCTGAATGTGTGGGCTCGCCAATTAAGCATACTGGAATTTGGATGAGAGAGGGAGGGAGAGGGAGAAAGAGACCGAGAGATGAATAAAGAGAGGTGAAAGAAAGAGCGAGCGAATGAGTGAGAGGGTTGGTTGTCAAGCTGACCAGCAGAGGGGTGGTTTGGGTAGGAACTGAGATGCATTTTCACACAGCAATCACATGAGCTGTACTTGGCAGCCACTATTTGCTTTGATTCTGTCCGGGAGAACAAGACGTTCTCATTCCGGAACCCATCCCGGACCCTGGCCTGCCATGAGGAAGTGGAGCAGTCGTCAAAAGAGAGAGCGAGAGAAAGCATGGAGCCTCATTCAACCCAGAGTGAGAGTTAGAGGGGAAGTGCAGAATGCTACGGCTAGCTAAGTAGGCCACAGGCACAGCGACTGTCACTTGAACGCTGCTGCAGCGTTAGCCATTCTCTAGTGTATGTGTTACCACAGAGTGGAAGAGAGAGTTCATCATTTACTGTACATTAGACCTAATGCGGTTGGCTATATATGAAAAAGCAGGGCAGTGACTAGCTACGTCAGAGCTTCCAATATCCTGTGAAAGACAAATATCGACAGTCAAACTTTGGTTATTAGATTTTTTTAAAAGCAAAGGAAAATTCAGATGTTTCCTTGACGACGCCCCCATGACCACATGACCCTTGGATCTCAATAACCACGACACAGAAGTGGACGTACTATTGTTTCCTTAAAGAGGAAATCCACAGCAGGGGAAACGGTGCCGCCACCCACGGCCGTTGTTATTGTTTTTGTTTTGTTAAAGCAGAGCTGGGAAGCATCATGGTAAAAGGATTGCAGCTTTAAACACAGGTTGATGATCTCTCTAACTCACCTAGTTAAAATACAGAAAAATCCCTGAGAAGAAATCAAATGTTAAGGGATTGTTGTCCAGTCAGAGAGGCAATAAGCAGACCAAGTGGGGATTTCTTGTATAGAGGTCTATGAGAGAGGGTTGTATTTGGTCAATAGAATGTTGTATTGTTAATTTGCTAAGTGAGACTTATTTAATCCAATAAAAGTTTTTGTAATGTTAAGGTTGTTCCGAATGTATTGATATACACTGAGTGTACAAAACACTAATATTCAGTTGCACCCCCTTTTGCCCTCACAATTCGTCAGGGCATGGTATCGAAAGCGTTCCACAGGGATGCTGGCCCATGTTGACTCCCATGCTTCCCAAAGTTGTGTCAAGTTGGCTGGATGTCCTTTGGGTGGTGGACCATTCTTGATACACACAGGAAACTGTTGAGCGTGAAAAACCCAGGAGCGTTGCAGTTCTTGACACACCCAAACTGGTGCACCTGGCACCTACAACCATACCCTGTTCAAAGGCACTTAAATATGTTGTCTTGTCAATTCACCCTCTGAATGGCACATATATACATGTCTCAATTGTCTCAAGGCTTAAAAATCTTTCTTTGACCTGTCTCATCCCCTTTGTCTACATTGATTTGAAGTGACATCAGTAAGGGATCATAGCTTTCACCTGGTCAGTCTATGTCATTGAAAGAGTGGGTTTTACTGATGTTTTGTACACTCAAATATTTGATATCGGAGTTGTCTTTTGTTCACACGAGTATCTGGCCAAACAATGTGCTAGAATGTTCCCACCTGATCTCACCTCCTCCCACCTACCTTTCTGACAACGACTTCCATTGTTAGGGCAGAGACAAGACCATTTCGACATTATATAGATTATCTCTGGTCCAGTTGTTATCTGAAGTCACAGGGAATGAGGTCATCACTTCACTCTAGCCTGGTGGTGAAACAGTGCTCCCTGCTCTAATTTTCAGCTATCCCTCACCACCCTGACACTCTCACCCATCAACAAGTCACACCACTACTGTAAGGAAGATAGCACTATTCCTCTCTTGTGTGAGGATCTAACATCCAGAGGTAGAGAGAAAGGAGACACACACACACACACACAGAGGGAGAGAGAGAGAACAGGAAAGAGACAGAGCACAAACAAATAAAGCAACAGATCGATGGAAGCCCATTTTGGGGCCCCTGCTGTCAACAGACAGGGCTTGTATTTGCATTTGGATTTATTCCCTGTTCTGTCTCTGTGAGCACCCGTCTCTTGAGTGCTACTACTGCTGCTGGGAGATTGACCCCCAGGCTGTCATCTGTCTTTGTCTGACTGGAGGAGGCCTCTCTCTCTCTTTCTGATTCTCTGTCTCTCTCTCTCTCTGATTCGCTCGCTCTCACTCTCTCTCCACGGAGTTGTGTCGTCTCCCAGTGACTACATGAAATGTGATGACTGTGGAGGACTTTGGTTCCCAGTATGAGATGGAAACAGGGTTACATGGGGATAGAAACGGGTACAATGAGGATTAGGATTCCCAGGAAGATGTATTAAACTCTTGTTCTGGACTAATTGATGGTGATAGTGGGTCTCTCACACACACACACACACAAAACACACTCACACATTTCCTCAAATCCAGGATCATTACATTCGTCCCACCCGTTTCCAGGCGTAACTGGCCTAGATTGATGAGTGACTGGCCTAGATTGATGAGTGACTGGCCTAGATTGATGAAAATTGACCTGGAACACTTACCATATTAAGACTTTCCTCTGCTTCTACCCAAGCAAGGTTTTCCAAAAAGTTCCACTGAGTCTAACCATTTAAGTGCTATGTGCAAGTCTATGAAATTATATTTGGCTTAGCTTTACAAAGTTGTTTGATGTTTTGTGCCAAATGTATAATGTGGGTGTAACGGCCGTCATTGGTGGAAGAAGAGGAGGACCAAGGTGCAGAGTGGTATGTGTCCATATTTATGAAATGAACACGGAACTAACAAAGAGAACAACCGAAAACAGTACTGGCTGGTGCAGACACACAACAGAAAATAGAAAATAATCACCCACAAAACACAGGTGAAAAAAGGCTACCCAAGTATGATTCTCAATCAGAGACAACTAACGACACCTGCCTCTGATTGAGAACCATACCAGGCCAAACGCAAAACACAACATAGAAAAACGAACATAGACAACCCACCCAACTCACGCCATGACCATACTAAAACAAAGACATAATAAAATAACTAAGGTCAGAACGTGACAGTGGGATAAAAGGATAACTTTTGTGCATATACAGTACCAGTCAAACGTTTGGACACCTACTCATTCCAGTATTTTACTTTATTTGTACTATTTTCTACAATGTAGAATAATAGTGAAGACATCAAAACTATGAAATTACACATGGAATCATGTAGTAACTAAAGTACGTGCTAAACAAATCAAAATCTATTTGAGATTCTTCAAAGTTGCCACCCTTTTCCTTGATGACAGCTTTGCACACTCTTGGCATTCTCTCAAGTCACCTGGAATGCATTTCAATTAACAGGTGTGCCTTGTTAAAAGTGAATTTGTCGAATTTCTTTCCTTTTTAATGCGTTTTAGTCAATCAGTTGTGTTGTGACAAGGTAGGGGTGGTATACAGAAGATAGCCCTATTTGGTAAAAAACCAAGTCCATATTATGGCAATAACCTGCTCAAACAAGCTAAGAGAAACGACAGTCCATCATTACTTTAAGACATGACAATGACAATTGCAAAATGTCAAGAACTTTTAAAGTTTCTTCAAGTGCAGTCGCAAAAACCATCAAACACTGTAATGAAACTGGCTCTCGTGAGGACCGCCACAGGAAAGAAAGACCCAGAGTTACCCCTTCTGCAGAGGAGAAGTTCATTAGAATTACCAGCCTCAGAAATTGTAGCCCAAATAAATGCTTCACAGAGTGTAAGTAACAGACACATCTCAACATTAACTGTTCAGAGGAGACTGTGTGAATCAGGCCTTCATGGTCGAATTGCTGCAAAGAAACCACTACCTAATGACACCAATAATAAGAAGAGACTTGCTTGGGCCAAGAAACACGAGCAATGGACATTAGACCGGTGGAAATATGTACTTTGTTCTGATGAGTCCAAATTGTCGATTTTTGTTTCCAACGGCGTGCCTTTGTGAGACGAAAGGGTAGGTGAAAGGATGATCTCTCCATGTGTGGTTCCCACCGTAAAGCATGGAGGAGGTGTGATGGTGTGGGGGTGCCTTGCTGGTGACACTGGCGGTGATTTATTTACAATTCAAGGCACACTTAACCAGCATGGCTACCACAGTATTCTGCAGCGATACGCCATCCCATATGGTTTGCGTTTTTTTTTTATAAAACATTTTATTTAACCTTTATTTAACTAGGCAAGTCAGTTAAGAACAAATGCTTATTTTACAATGACGGCCTACCCCAGCCAAACCCTCCCCGAACCTGGATGACGCTGGGCCAATTGCGTGCCGCCCTATGGGGCTCCCGATCACGGCCAGTTGTGATACAGCCCGGAATCACTGAGATGCAGTGCTTTAGACCGCTGCACCACTCGGGAGCATTTAGTAAGACTGTCCTGTTGAAAAACAAATGATAATGACCCAGCACACCTCCAGGCTGTGTAAGTGGTATTTTATTTTACCCCCTTTTTCACCCCAATTTCGTGGTATCCAATTGTTTAGTAGCTACTATCTTGTCTCATCGCTACAACTCCCGTACAGGCTCGGGAGAGACGAAGGTTGAAAGTCATGCGTCCTCCGATACACAACCCAACCAAGCCACACTGCTTCTTAACACAGCACCATCCAACTCGGAACCTTGAGACAAGGATTTCCCTACCGGCCAAACCCTCCCTAACCCGGACAACGCTAGGCCAATTGTGCGTCGCCCCACAGACCTCTCAGTCACAGCCGGTTAGGACAGAGCCTGGGCGCAAACCCAGAGTCTCTGGTGGCGCAGCTGGCGCTGCAGTACAGCGCCCTTAACCGCTGCACCACCCAGGGAGGCCTGTGTAATTTGACCAAGAAGGAGAGTGATTGAGTGACCTGGAAAGCAGTCAACAAGTGCTCAGCATATGTGGGAACTCTTTCAAGACTGTTGGAAATCATTACAGGTGAAGCTGGTTAATGGTGTGCAAAGGTGTCATGAAGGAAAAGGGTGTCTTTGAAGAATCTAAAATCTAAAATATATTTTGATTTGTTTAACAGTTTTTTTGGTTACAACATAATTCCATGTGTTATTTCATAGTTTTGATGTCTTCACTCTTATTCTACAATGCAGAAAATAGTAAAAATCAACAAAAACCCTTGAATGAGTACGTGTGTCCAAGTGTTTGACTGGTACTGTACCTTTTCTATATGTTTTATGTGGAATGAAGAGCTGATTATATTCTATAGGTTGTATCTCTATGGCGCTGACTGTGCTGCTTCAAGACTTTTCTTTAGCTCAAGGCCTTTGCTTTGACTCCACAGCAACCAGCGCCAGACACGTGGGCAGCTGGCTGGAAAACAGAGTCAGAGCAGCTCAACGTCACACACACCCAAAAACATGTCACATGTCATGTCACGCACAAAGTAATGTCACATGCTATGTTTACACTGTGCCTGTACCTGTGTGGGTGGAGGAGGAAGTTATTTGTGACTTTGTTCCTGGTGTTGTCATGCCCTTGTTGTCATGCCCCACTGGCCTCCACTGAGCTGGATCATGATAGAGCCGGGGGCAGACCTCGAGCACTCTGGGACAGACTTATCACTCTCACTACTCACAATGTCTTCTATCTGTCTATTGTCTGTCTGTCTGTCTGTCTGTCTGTCTGTCTGTCTGTCTGTCTGTCTGTCTGTCTGTCTGTCTGTCTGTCTGTCTGTCTGTCTGTCTGTCTGTCTGTCTGTCTGTCTGTCTGTCTGTCTGTCTGTCTGTCTGTCTGTCTGTCTGTCTGTCTGTCTGTCTGTCTGTCTGTCTGTCTGTCTGTCTGTCTGTCTGTCTGTCTGTCTGTCTGTCTGTCTGTCTGTCTGCATCTCCAATAGATGAGTATTACACATGCATAAACACAAACTGACACACTCTGTCTCTCTCTCTCTCTCTCTCTCTCTCTCTCTCTCTCTCTCTCTCTCTCTCTCTCTCTCTCTCTCTCTCTCTCTCTCTCTCTCTCTCTCTCTCTCTCTCTTCCCTCTCTTTTCGTTGACACTTTCCCAAAGGGATGTCTGGTATACATTTATGTCATCAAAATTCATCATGCTTGACACTGGCAGTAATAGTGGTGTCATGGTTACTGCTGAGCGGAAGAATAAAACACAACACACATTGTTGCCCTGATCATACTTAAGAGCCAAGGCCATATTTCTTATATTATTTATCAGTAATGTTGACTCTTAATTTTACATTTTATATATATATGTGTTACTGCGTCATGCATGGTGTTTACTGAATGTGTTCAAGCATAATTTAATAGGTGGCAGGGTAGCCTAGTGGTTCGAATGTTGGACTAGTAACCGGAAGGTTGCAAGTTCAAACCCCTGAGCTGACATGGTAAAAATCTGTCGTTCTGCCCCTGAACAGGCAGTTAACCCACTGTTCCTAGGCCGTCATTGAAACTAAGAAAATAATTTGTTCTTAACTGGCTTGCCTGGTAAAATAAATAAAAATAGGTCATTTGGCAGTTGTACACTTTACCTCCACTAGGTGTCCCTACCACCTCAGCGCTGATGCACTTTCTGTTAATCTAGTTTGCTCCGAAATGCCGGCGCTATGACATGTACAAAACATGGTTTTACATAGTGAGTTCAAGAGGTTAGTGCTACTGATCCTCACTTTCTTCAGGTTTCACCCTCCTACTGGCCTGTGTGTGTTCAAAGGAGCACTTCACAGACACTCACCATAGAGCCCCACAGTGGAGGTGTCATAATAGCCAGAAAACCTAACGGTCAAACAGGGAAATGGTTCCAAATGTTTTTCCACCATTCATATTTCTCATAGAGGATTTTAGAAACACTTCAAATAAGGGCTGTGTTTCGTGCAGGCTTACAGTGATGTGATGATAACCATGTAAATCTCTCTCGGACAAGGTGACTTATATTCAGCTCTATTTACTCTCAGATTCAAAAATGATAATTAGCATCAAAGTAGACATCATGCAAGACTACAAATCCCTGCAAGCTCCCGCATGTCATGTCTAGCTCACACGTTTGCTAACAGATATTGTGTCAATTTAAAACTTGCACAAAACAGTTCACAGAATTGTCAATTTAAAGAAATGTAGTCAATTTATTCATTACTACATTTAGCTAACATTAGATAGTTAATCCAGAGATTCTTAATTTTGCCTTAATCCGGTATTCTCGTCCAGATCATGATGACATTTGTAGTTCTTTATGATAGCCACATTAGCAGATAATTATTTGGGGGGAGGGAGGATATAGGTGAATATATAGGTGAATATATTGATAAAAGTCACCTTGTTCTTGGGAGATTTACACGATTATCAAAACGTCACGCCAGAGTAAGCATACACGAAACACAGCCCTTATTTTAAATGTTTATAAAATTACCTAAGGGAAACCTATGGGAAAATGAAAAAAGATTGGAACCATTTCCCTGTTTGACTGCTAGGTTTTATGGGTATTATGAATCATACTGTGGTACTCTATAGACCTGCAGAGTTACCTGGAACTCTACTGTTTTGTGTGTATGTGTCCACTGTCTTGCTGTGATGATAAATGGGGATGAGTGTTTTTCCTTGCCCCCCGTGAGAGGTCCTGCATTGAAATCAGTGCAAAGTACGTCTGTGGGAGTGGTACATTGCATCGAAGTGTCCTCTCTTACACACACACACACACACACACACACACACACACACACACACACACACACACACACACACACACACACACACACACACACACACACACACACACACACACACACACACACACACACACACACACACACACACACACACACACACGTTTGTTTTACTATCCTTGTGGGGCCCAAACAGTTGATTCCCATTCGAAATCAGATTTTCCCTAACCCCCAAACCTAACCTTAACCTCTAACCCTAACTCCTAACGCCTAACCCAAATTGTAACCCTAAATCTAACCTCTACGCCTAAAATGTCCTTTTTCCTTGTGGGGACTGGCGAAATGTCCCCACTTGTCCGAATGTTCCTTGTTTTACTATCCTTGTGGGGAATACTGTCCTTGTGAGGACTTCTGGTCCCCACAAGGACAATAAAACTAAAAACACACACACGTGGAGGGTGCTGCCCTCAGATCCTCTAATGGCATTAGTCAGGCCTCACCAAAGGAGCATAGCTGCTGTTTGTTTCAATTAAGAGCATGTCAAGACCAAGTCCCACACGGAGCTGGAGTGAGCTCTGCCTAATTTAGCTAATTTCTTATTTATGAGAGAGAATGCAAGTAATACAACTACCCGGTCGCATTCACAGGTTGTATCACATTTTCACTTCATTTCATTACAGTACAACGGTTTGATTTGTTTGATCGTAGCTAGCTACTTAGCTAGCTACATAGCCGTCTTTGTATCAAAGATAATTGTGTAGTCTAGAGCGATTTTCTAGGTTCGCTAGCCATCTATTGTCGTTCTTTTAACGCAACGTAACGTAAACAACACTGCTAGCTAGCCTGCTAGCCCCCGAATAGCAACACTGCAGAAACTATTACACTCAACGGAACGACTTGATTAGTGTAGTGTCAACAACGCACCCACTGCCAGCTGGCCTACTTCAGCAGTACTGTATCATTTTAATCATTTTAGTCAATAAGATTCTTGCTACGTAGCTTAACTTTCTGAACATTCGAGACGTGTAGTCCACTTGTCATTCCAATCTCCTTTGCATTAGCGTAGCCTCTTCTGTAGCCTGTCAACTATGTGTCTGTTTATCCCTGTTCTCTCCTCTCTGCACAGACCATACAAACGCTCCTCACCGCGTGGCCGCGGCCACCCTACTCTGGTGGTCCCAGCGCGCACGACCCACGTGGAGTTCCAGGTCTCCGGTAGCCTCTGGAACTGCCAATCTGCGGTCAACAAGGCAGAGTTCATCTCAGCCTATGCCTCCCTCCAGTCCCTCGACTTCTTGGCACTGACGGAAACATGGATCACCACAGACAACACTGCTACTCCTACTGCTCTCTCTTCGTCCGCCCACGTGTTCTCGCACACCCGAGAGCGTCTGGTCAGCGGGGTGGTGGCACCGGGATCCTCATCTCTCCCAAGTGGTCATTCTCTCTTTCTCCCCTTACCCATCTGTCTATCGCCTCCTTTGAATTCCATGCTGTCACAGTTACTAGCCCTTTCAAGCTTAACATCCTTATCATTTATCGCCCTCCAGGTTCCCTCGGAGAGTTCATCAATGAGCTTGATGCCTTGATAAGCTCCTTTCCTGAGGACGGCTCACCTCTCACAGTTCTGGGCGACTTTAACCTCCCCACGTCTACCTTTGACTCTTTCCTCTCTGCCTCCTTCTTTCCACTCCTCTCCTCTTTTGACCTCACCCTCTCACCTTCCCCCCTACTCACAAGGCAGGCAATACGCTCGACCTCATCTTTACTAGATGCTGTTCTTCCACTAACCTCATTGCAACTCCCCTCCAAGTCTCCGACCACTGCCTTGTATCCTTTTCCCTCTCGCTCTCATCCAACACCTCCCACACTGCCCCTACTCGGATGGTATCACGCCGTCCCAACCTTCGCTCTCTCTCCCCCGCTACTCTCTCCTCTTCCATCCTATCATCTCTTCCCTCCGCTCAAACCTTCTCCCACCTATCTCCTGATTCTGCCTCCTCAACCCTCCTCTCCTCCCTCTCTGCATCCCTTGACTCTCTATGTCCCCTATCCTCCAGGCCGGCTCGGTCCTCCCCTCCCGCTCCGTGGCTCGATGACTCATTGCGAGCTCACAGAACAGGGCTCCGGGCAGCCGAGCGGAAATGGAGGAAAACTCGCCTCCCTGCGGACCTGGCATCCTTTCACTCCCTCCTCTCTACATTTTCCTCCTCTGTCTCTGCTGCTAAAGCCACTTTCTACCACGCTAAATTCCAAGCATCTGCCTCTAACCCTAGGAAGCTCTTTGCCACCTTCTCCTCCCTCCTGAATCCTCCGCCCCCCCCCCCCTCCTCCCTCTCTGCAGATGACTTCGTCAACCATTTTGAAAAGAAGGTCGACGACATCCGATCCTCGTTTGCTAAGTCAAACGACACCGCTGGTTCTGCTCACACTGCCCTACCCTGTGCTCTGACCTCTTTCTCCCCTCTCTCTCCAGATGAAATCTCGCGTCTTGTGACGGCCGGCCGCCCAACAACCTGCCCGCTTGACCCTATCCCCTCCTCTCTTCTCCAGACCATTTCCGGAGACCTTCTCCCTTACCTCACCTCGCTCATCAACTCATCCCTGACCGTTGGCTACGTCCCTTCCGTCTTCAAGAGAGCGAGAGTTGCACCCCTTCTGAAAAAACCTACACTCGATCCCTCCGATGTCAACAATTACAGACCAGTATCCCTTCTTTCTTTTCTCTCCAAAACTCTTGAACGTGCCGTCCTTGGCCAGCTCTCCCGCTATCTCTCTCTGAATGACCTTCTTGATCCAAATCAGTCAGGTTTCAAGACTAGTCATTCAACTGAGACTGCTCTCCTCTGTATCACGGAGGCGCTCCGCACTGCTAAAGCTAACTCTCTCTCCTCTGCTCTCATCCTTCTAGATCTATCGGCTGCCTTCGATACTGTGAACCATCAGATCCTCCTCTCCACCCTCTCCGAGTTGGGCATCTCCGGCGCGGCCCACGCTTGGATTGCGTCCTACCTGACAGGTCGCTCCTACCAGGTGGCGTGGCGAGAATCTGTCTCCTCACCACGCGCTCTCACCACTGGTGTCCACCAGGGCTCTGTTCTTGGCCCTCTCCTATTCTCGCTATACACCAAGTCACTTGGCTCTGTCATAACCTCACATGGTCTCTCTTATCATTGCTATGCAGACGACACACAATTAATCTTCTCCTTTCCCCCTTCTGATGACCAGGTGGCGAATCGCATCTCTGCATGTCTGGCAGACATATCAGTGTGGATGACGGATCACCACCTCAAGCTGAACCTCGGCAAGACGGAGCTGCTCTTCCTCCCGGGGAAGGACTGCCCGTTCCATGATCTCGCCATCACGGTTGACAACTCCATTGTGTCCTCCTCCCAGAGCGCCAAGAACCTTGGCGTGATCCTGGACAACACCCTGTCGTTCTCAACTAACATCAAGGCGGTGGCCCGTTCCTGTAGGTTCATGCTCTACAACATCCGCAGAGTACGACCCTGCCTCACACAGGAAGCGGCGCAGGTCCTAATCCAGGCACTTGTCATCTCCCGTCTGGATTACTGCAACTCGCTGTTGGCTGGGCTCCCTGCCTGTGCCATTAAACCCCTTCAACTCATCCAGAACGCCGCAGCCCGTCTGGTGTTCAACCTTCCCAAGTTCTCTCACGTCACCCCGCTCCTCCGTTCTCTCCACTGGCTTCCAGTTGAAGCTCGCATCCGCTACAAGACCATGGTGCTTGCCTACGGAGCTGTGAGGGGAACGGCACCTCAGTACCTCCAGGCTCTGATCAGGCCCTACACCCAAACAAGGGCACTGCGTTCATCCACCTCTGGCCTGCTCGCCTCCCTACCACTGAGGAAGTACAGCTCCCGCTCAGCCCAGTCAAAACTGTTCGCTGCCCTGGCCCCCCAATGGTGGAACAAACTCCCTCACGACGCCAGGACAGCGGAGTCAATCACCACCTTCCGGAGACACCTGAAACCCCACCTCTTTAAGGAATACCTAGGATAGGTTAAGTAATCCCTCTCACCCCACCCCCCCTAAGTTTTAGATGCACTATTGTTAAGTGACTGTCCCACTGGATGTCATAAGGTGAATGCACCAATTTGTAAGTCGCTCTGGATAAGAGCGTCTGCTAAATGACTTAAATGTAATGTAAAATGTAATAAACATTCTGTTCTTTCGCTCGCTCGCTCTCTCTCTCTCTCTCTCTCTCTCTCTCTCTCTCTCTCTCTCTCTCTCTCTCTCTCTCTCTCTCTCTCTCTCTCTCTCTCTCTCTCTCTCTCTCTCTCTTTCGCTCTCTCTCTGAATGTTAAATCTTCACACAAGAGAGGGATAGTGCTATCTTCCTTACAGTAGTGGTGTGACTTGTTGATGGGTGAGAGAGTGTCAGGATGGAGAGGGATAGCTGAAAATTAGAGCAGGGAGCAGCAGACACTGTTTCACCACCAGGCTAGAGTGAAGTGATGACCTCATTTCCTGTGACTTCAGAGAAGAACTGGACAAGAGATAATCTATATAATGTCGAAATGCTCTTGTCCCTGCCCTAACAATGGAAGTCGTTGTCGTAAAGACGGAAAGGCAGGTGGGAGGAGGTGAGATCAGGTGGGAACATTCTAGCACTAGACTAGCACATTGTTAGGGCAGATACTCATGTGAACAACAGACACAACTCCGATATCAAATATTTTTTTCTCAAAGTTGCCGAGATGCCACGTGTGTTCACTTACACTGCTTGTACAGAACATCAGTAACACCTGCTCTTTCAATGACATAGACTGACCAGGTGAATCCAGGTGAAAGCTGTGACCCCTTACTGATGTCACTTCAAATCAATGTAGACAAAGGGGAGGAGACAGGTCAAAGAAAGATTTTTAAGCCTTGAGACAATTGAGACATGAATTGTGTATGTGTGCCATTCAGAGGGTGAATGGGGAAGACACAATATTGAAGTGCCTTTGAATGGGGTATAGTAGTAGGTGCCAGGTGCACCGATTAGAGTGTGTCAAGAACTGCAACGCTGCTGGGTTTTTCACACTCAACAGTTTCCTGTGTGTATCAAGAATGGTCCACCACCCAAAGGACATCCAGCCTGTGGGAAGCACTGGAGTCAACATGGGCCAGAATCCCTGTGGAACGCTTTCAACACTTTTTAGAGGCCATGCCCCGACGAATTGGGTCTGTTCTGAAGGCAAAAAGGTGTGCAACTCAATATTAGGAAGGTGGTCCTAATGTTTTGTACACTCTGTGTATATCAATACATTCAGAACAACCTTAACATTAGGAAACTTATATTCGATTAAATAAGCCTCACTTAGCAAATTAGCAGTACAACATTTTATTGGCTAAATCCAACACTCTCTCATAGACCTCTTTATAAAAAATCCCCACTTGGTCTGATTATCGCTTTTGATGGGAGTGGAGCCTCTTGCTTCGTTTTTTCCTCTCTGACTTGTCACAATCCCATATCATTTGATTTCATCTCAAGGTTTTTTCTGTATTTTAACTAGTTGAGTTTGAGATCATCCAAATAGCTTCAGGACCAGTGTTTAAAGCTGGAATCCTTCATGGTGAAACTGCCACATCCATTTGCAATATTACAACAACAAATAAGTTACTGCAAACATCCAACGCTGTTTTTTTCCCCCTCTGACATTGCACGCGTGACAGAACAGCAGCATATGTAATGCAACAATTAGACAATGTACTGTAATAAATCTTCTACCTCTCTTGTCTTTACGACCTGTGCTGTGCTGCTGCTCTCACTGTGACTAGGCCTGTTGCTATGGTACACCACCAACCCTGCTCTACAAATACAGCCCAGACTCAACACTGGGGAGGCATTTCGGTGGGTGATATGTAAATAAGCTGTTCCCCTTCCCACTCTGTTACCTGATGTTGGGTTTCAGAATTGATCCAGGGACAATGTTGTATTTTTGTTCTGCTCATAGTACAGTTGCAGTAGGTTTAAAATGCAGTCACTTCCTCATACCATCAGAGTAGAGTAACTTATTAGCTGAAGAGCCTTAGTCATTATGACACTGCGTCTGTGTGTGGCTGCTCATGTTTGTCCTATTTCACACATGTACAAGTGTGTATTAATGTAGTGTGTGTGGAGGGGGTTTGCGGTCTCCCATTTATGTGGAACAGTATAGATTTGAAAAGCCATGTATTTTCCGGTCATACGTCCTTCGTTGTGGCGGGGCAGGGTTTATATTTGCCTATGAATAAGGGGTTATTGGTCATAAGCTGACAATGATACACGTATGATTTGCTGAGGAACATACAGTGCCTTGCGAAAGTATTCGGCCCCTTGAACTTTGCGACCTTTTGCCACATTTCAGGCTTCAAACAAAGATATAAAACTGTATTTTTTTGTGAAGAATCAACAACAAGTGGGACACAATCATGAAGTGGAACAACATTTATTGGATATTTCAAACTTTTTTAACAAATCAAAAACTGAAAAATTGGGCGTGCAAAATTATTCAGCCCCTTTACTTTCAGTGCAGCAAAATCTCTCCAGAAGTTCAGTGAGGATCTCTGAATGATCCAATGTTGACCTAAATGACTAATGATGATAAATACAATCCACCTGTGTGTAATCAAGTCTCCGTATAAATGCACCTGCACTGTGATAGTCTCAGAGGTTCGTTAAAAGCGCAGAGAGCATCATGAAGAACAAGGAACACACCAGGCAGGTCCGAGATACTGTTGTGAAGAAGTTTAAAGCCGGATTTGGATACAAAAAGATTTCCCAAGCTTTAAACATCCCAAGGAGCACTGTGCAAGCGATAATATTGAAATGGAAGGAGTATCAGACCACTGCAAATCTACCAAGACCTGGCCGTCCCTCTAAACTTTCAGCTCATACAAGGAGAAGACTGATCAGAGATGCAGCCAAGAGGCCCATGATCACTATGGATGAACTGCAGAGATCTACAGCTGAGGTGGGACACTCTGTCCATAGGACAACAATCAGTCGTATAATTGCACAAATCTGGCCTTTATGGAAGAGTGGCAAGAAGAAAGCCATTTCTTAAAGATATCCATAAAAAGTGTTGTTTAAAGTTTGCCACAAGCCACCTGGGAGACACACCAAACATGTGGAAGAAGGTGCTCTGGTCAGATGAATCCAAAATTGAACTTTTTGGCAACAATGCAAAACGTTATGTTCGGTGTAAAAGCAACACAGCTCATCACCCTGAACACACCATCCCCACTGTCAAACATGGTGGTGGCAGCATCATGGTTTGGGCCTGCTTTTCTTCAGCAGGGACAGGGAAGATGGTTAAAATTGATGGGAAGATGGATGGAGCCAAATACAGGACCATTCTGGAAGAAAACCTGATGGAGTCTGCAAAAGACCTGAGACTGGGACGGAGATTTGTCTTCCAACAAGACAATGATCCAAAACATAAAGCAAAATCTACAATGGAATGGTTCAAAATTAAACATATCCGGGTGTTAGAATGGCCAAGTCAAAGTCCAGACCTGAATCCAATCGAGAATCTGTGGAAAGAACTGAAAACTGCTGTTCACAAATGCTCTCCATCCAACCTCACTGAGCTCGAGCTGTTTTGCAAGGAGGAACGGGAAAAAATTTCAGTCTCTCGATGTGCAAAACTGATAGAGACATACCCCAAGCGACTTACAGCTGTAGTCGCAGCAAAAGGTGGCTCTACAAAGTATTAACTTAAGGGGGCTGAATAATTTTGCATGCCCAATTTTTCAGTTTTTGATTTGTTAAAAAAGTTTGAAATATCCAATAAATGTCGTTCCACTTCATGATTGTGTCCCACTTGTTGTTGATTCTTCACAAAAAAATACAGTTTTATATCTTTATGTTTGAAGCCTGAAATGTGGCAAAAGGTCGCAAAGTTCAAGGGGGCCGAATACTTTCGCAAGGCACTGTATATTTGTGTTGGGTATCGCATGCGTCATTGGCTGATTTTCTTCAGGTCTCACTCTCTGATTGGTTCCAAGACTCCGTCTTCAGCTGCATAAACGCTGACGGTCTTCTGACGGAAGCCTGTGTTTGGCTGAGAGCCACAGGTCATCCATTCTAACAGGAAGGGACTGGACTTTGCACAACGTGTTTCCATAGCAACTGTGTAGAGGTCAGTTGCTGGAAAAGCATGCACGAGTCCTTTTGTAATAAAACTCTCTTTACAGTGTTTTTATATCTATCTCTTCACTCGCTATTTATTTTCCTCCCTCGCTGTCCTCAGAGCAACAGCAAACATGCCTAAACTAATACGAGAGAGAGAGAGAGAGAGAGAGAGAGAGAGAGAGAGAGAGAGAGAGAGAGAGAGAGAGAGAGAGAGAGAGAGAGAGAGAGAGAGAGAGAGAGAGAGAGAGAGAGAGAGAGAGAGAGAGAGAGAGAGAGAGAGAGAGAGAGAGAGAGAGAGAGAGAGAGAGAGAGAGAGAGAGAGAGAGAGAGAGAGAGAGAGAGAGAGAGAATCATCATTTGGGCAAAAGACTGTCCTCTCCTTGACTCCTCCTTCCTCTTACCTCCGTGACCCAGAAACCGTTAAGTGGGTGGTGTCAAATGCTCAAGAGTATCCTTGCAGCAGGTCGTGTGGAGGTGTTTTATAATTTGACACACCCCCTTTGAATCAGCTGTTGTTTTCTAGAAAGAGAAAAGCAATCGCACATTTAAAAACTATTTGCTACTTATCCTTTTATCTAAAAAATGTATTGTACAACTAGCCGTTATTCAATTTGTAAAAAATCAATTTGCACATTTTTGGGGGGGATTGCACCCCTGTAAATGTAATTTGCGTGATGACGCTCGAGTGGAAGAGTGTCTCATTTCATGCAAGCACATTTGTTTCCACATTTCCTCTCCTCCCCTCCCATCTTCTCCTCGATTACCTTTGAACTTGTTCAAAAAGAGGCGGGAGAGAATGGAGGATGGAGGAGTTAGCTAAATCAATTGACAATCTCCCTGAGAGGGAGACTGAGAAAGTGATTGAGTGAAAAGGAGAGTAGGAGAACCGAAAACAGGGCGGGAAAGAGAGATGCACAGAAAAAGCGAGGGAAAAGGAGCCAGGCTTGGCAAACAGAGTGAAGAGGGGAGGCTTTACAAGAGAGAAAATTCCAAAATGATGGCCGTCTTTTCCATTTTACTGGCTTGATCCCAGGTTTGTATACCTTGACCTCGTCTTCATGGCCTATTATTGTGTCCTTGACCCATTGTACAGTAGGGATGTTTAAGCACTGGAAGCAAAACCAGGTCACAAAGTAGTAGCAGTGCAGTGTTGTGTGCTGACACTTTGGACTGCACTGTGACCTCCTAAGCCAGAAGAACCATTCAAATCAAATCAAATCAAATTTGATTTGTCACATAAACATGGTTAGCAGATGTTAATGCGAGTGTAGTGAAATGCTTGTGCTTCTAGTTCCGACAATGCAGTAATAACCAACAAGTAATCTAACTAACAATTCCAAAACTACTGTCTTATACACAGTGTAAGGGGATAAAGAATATGTACATAAGGATATATGAATGAGTGATGGTACAGAGCAGCATAGGCAAGATACAGTAGATGGTATCGAGTACAGTATATACATATGAGATGAGTATGTAAACAAAGTGGCATAGTTAAAGTGGCTAGTGATACATGTATTACATAAGGATGCAGTCGATGATATAGAGTACAGTATATACGTATGCATATGAGATGAATAATGTAGGGTAAGTAACATTATATAAGGTAGCATTGTTTAAAGTGGCTAGTGATATATTTACATCATTTCCCATCAATTCCCATTATTAAAGTGGCTGGAGTTGAGTCAGTGTGTGTGTTGGCAGCAGCCACTCAATGTTAGTGGTGGCTGTTTAACAGTCTGATGGCCTTGAGATAGAAGCTGTTTTTCAGTCTCTCGGTCCCAGCTTTGATGCACCTGTACTGACCTCGCCTTCTGGATGATAGCGGGGTGAACAGGCAGTGGCTCGGGTGGTTGATGTCCTTGATGATCTTTATGGCCTTCCTGTAACATCGGGTGGTGTAGGTGTCCTAGAGGGCAGGTAGTTTGCCCCCGGTGATGTGTTGTGCAGACTTCACTACCCTCTGGAAAGCCTTACGGTTGAGGGCGGAGCAGTTGCCGTACCAGGCGGTGATACAGCCCGCCAGGATGCTCTCGATTGTGCATCTGTAGAAGTTTGTGAGTGCTTTTGGTGACAAGCCGAATTTCTTCAGCCTCCTGAGGTTGAAGAGGCGCTGCTGCGCCTTCTTCACAATGCTGTCTGTGTGAGTGGACCAATTCAGTTTGTCTGTGATGTGTATGCCGAGGAACTTAAAACTTGCTACCCTCTCCACTACTGTTCCATTGATGTGGATAGGGGGGTGTTCCCTCTGCTGTTTCCTGAAGTCCACAATCATCTCCTTAGTTTTGTTGACGTTGAGTGTGAGGTTATTTTCCTGACACAACACTCATACCCGTTTGTTAGTGTTGACCATTTTCTGGAACTTACTATGGCAAAACAAACCATTTGTTTCCACTGTGTTCCCAATGTGTTCACAGTTTAGTCCTTGGCTATGAAAAAAGAATGGAAAGTTTTCAAACCGGGAAACTCATGAGAGAGAGGGAGATAAGGCGAGAGGGAATGGAAAAAGTGGCAGGCTGGTATTTGCATTTGTTTGCGGCTTGTGATAATTGAAAACCTTTAAATGATTAATTTTTGTCAATGTTTGAGGTGGTTTCTTGAAATGAACCCTCAAATGGGTGGGGATGATGCTACATCTGAGGGGTGTAAAAGCAGTAGAGCAGACGTCACAACAACGGTGATAACTAAAAGGAGATGTGTGCCGCCTGCCTGACAAAGAGCAGCTTGGGTCGGAACAGACCGCGCCACTGTACCCGTCTGCTGCTGTGTTTGATATAACCATTAGGGATCTGTTTCTCCTAAACACAATGTTTTTACACAGTCTTACACCGCAACAGATTCCTTCTACTTTGCGAAGACCAGGTGGGGACGTTTTCAACGTCGACATGAGAGTCTTGTCTAGAAAAGAAGCAGCGTGACAGACACAGAGAGGCTGACATGTTGACTATTTCGGTAGCCGTGTTTCCTGTCTTTAGTGTTCGGTGGTGTTTGTGTGTAGAAGTTCTTTAGACGTGGTCTGTTATTGTCAAAGGGAGCAAAGGTAACCATCTTATTCACCCATATACCCCCCCCGCCTCTTCTGCCTCCACTCACCACTATGCAAGATCATTGCTCAAGCTTGTTATTTTACTGCATGTGTCATCAATGGACCTTTTCTATTCTCTATCCCTCCTCTCTCCCCCCTTTCGCTCTGCCTCCTAAAGAGACGTTCCTCCTTTCTCTGCCTCTCTCTCTCTTTTTCTCTTGCTCTCTGTGGTCAGTTTCCTGTTTGTCTGTTTGTCAGTTAGTCTCTGTTTCAGAATGACCAATTTGCGCTGAGAGCCAGTCGTCCATTCCATTTCCTGGAAGAGAGGCTTATGTTGTCTCATAGGAACGGGGGATTTTCTCCACACAACAATCAGCCAGTACATAATCCAATTCTAATTACTGATAGAGGCACTGTGACATACTGAATCATAACTGGAGTACTGTAGTGACTGGTATGAATGGACAGAGGTGACTATGTTCACTGTGGTTATACAAGGCCTTTGGATGATTGTGGTGTGGGTGTGTGGTGCTCCTCATTTCCATGTGTTGGTTTGTGCCATAAACCATATATACACTATACAGTATATGCAAAAGTAGGTCTACACTCCTTCAAATTAATGGATTATTATTATTATTATTATTATTGTGAAATGGAGCAACAACAGCTCAGCCGCGAAGTGGTAGGCCACAAAAGCTCAAAAGCTCACAGAACGGGACCTACCACTGCTGAAGCATGTAACGTGTATAAATCGTCTGTCCTCGGTTGCAATACTCACTACCAAGTTCCAAACTGCCCCTGTAAGCAACGTCAGCACAAGAACTGTTTGTCGGGAGCTTCATGAAATGGGTTTCCATGGCTGAGCAGCCGCACACAAGCCTAAGATCACCATGCGCAATGCCAAGCGTCGGCTGGAGTGTAAAGCTCGCCGCCATTGGACTCTGGAGTAGTGGAAACGCTTTCTTTGGAATGATGAATCACGCTTCACCATCTGGCGGTCTGATGGATGAATCTGTGTTTGGCGGATGCCAGGAGAACGATACCTGCCCCAATGCATAGTGCCAACTGTAAAGTTTGGTGGAAGAGGAATAATGGTCTGGGACTGTTTTTCATGGTTCAAACTAGGCCCCTTAGTTCCAGTGAAGGGACATTTTAACGCTACAGCATACATTCTAGACAATTCTGTGCTTCCAACTTTTTGGCAACAGTTTGGTGAAGGCCCTTTTGTGTTTCAGCATGACAATGCCCCCGTGCACAAACTGAGCTCCATGATTTGTCGAGATCTGTATGGAAGAACTTGATTAGCCTGCACAGAGCCCTGACCTCAACCCCATCGAATACCTTTGGGATGAATTGAAACGCCGTCTGCGAGCCAGGCCTAATCACCAAACATCAATGCCAGACCCCACTAATGCTCTTGTGGCTGAATAGAAGCAAGTCCCGGCAGCAATTGTCCAACATCTAGTGGAAAGCTTTCCTAGAACAGTGGAGGCTGTTCTAGCAGCAAGGGGGACCAACTCCATATTAATGCCAATGATATTGGAATGAGATGTTCAAAGAGCAGATGGTCATGAGGTGTAGGTTAATGGCTCCTGTGCCTCTTAGCAGGAAAAGGCTGTCACCTTGGTGATACGTTGGGTTCATTCCTAGAAAGAAATGTGGCGGTCTGACATCCCCAGAGTGGGAGAGGCAGAGAGCGCCAGGTAGCCTAGTGGTTAAGAGTATTAGGCTAGTAACCAAAAGGTTGCTGGTTTGAATCCCCGAGCTGGCAAGGTGGAAAAAAATCTGCCGTTCTGCCCTTGAGCAAGGCAGTTAACTCCCAACAACCACTGCTCTCTGGGCGCCTTGGACGCCAATCAAGGCAGCTCCCCGCACCTCTCTGATTCAGAGGGGTTGGGTTGAATGCATTGTTATGCAAGTGATTAGATATCATCCTCCTTTTCAAATCCTGATCAGATAAAAATAAATTAAATGGTTACTTCAGAGGCAAGTGGGGGCACTGTATTGCCAGAAGTCAGGTAATTTCAACATATAATATGCACATTTTGCAGTTAATCACAAGATCAGATCACTAAGCTTAGGCTGTGGCCTAGTCTCAGTGTGTCTCTTATGGGGCCACTCAATCAGAAACCCAACATTTCTCATACGATACTCTCATCTCACAGTTGGTAGCTAACCATCAAACCACACCAGCACAGTCAATGGCAGTTTATTAATTCAATTAGAAAAGTACCTGCTGTCTTTGACAGGGTGAAATTAGTGTGCCAACCAAAAGCATTCAATACAGTGGAACTGAGACAGCCTTATTTGGCTGTTGAGATTTGAATCAGAGATCAGCACCGTTCGTTTCAAACAAACCTCCCTCATTGGTCATTGGTGATGTCTTAGTTTGGTGTGTTATTATAAAAAACAATCGGAATCAAAAAACATGCTGGCGCACACCCAGAAAAATGATTTTGCGTGGAGGTGCTGACTAATGGCGAATAAACGATAAAAACAGAGTCACACTCGTTGGTGATTAGTTACTAGATGAAGGCATTTCTCAGGGAATTCTTGGAATATAAACCATTTATTATCAGTATTATCTCCTGACAATGTCACTGTTTTCTGTTGCCTCCCTTTTAAGTGAACGTTTCATTTCCTCCCAAACGAAACTCGTCAAACCCTCTTGACGGTTGTGTGACCCCACCCTAGCAGGTTCAGTTCAACAATGAGGTTTTGCACTTTGAGGAGGTCACAAGTGTGGGCCAGTGCTGGTGTTGAATCGTAGGGCTACTGTATGGTTACCTTCACTTCTGCACTGCAGTATAGCAGCTCTTACCATTTCACATACTAATAAGGCTATAGGACAGACTCCTACTGTACACTGTAGTATAGAAAGCCCTTCGCCAAGGTCTTGCTCTAGCATGAAGCATGTCTGAAGGGATGATGAAGTGCTCTATGTTGTATCTTCATACTCTGTATGTATGGCGTGTTGTAGGGGTCGGTAGCATAGCATGGTCTGTATGTTGTGCCTGTAGCTAGATCTGGATCAATGAATCATAGCAGAGCACAGATGGAGAGATCAAGAAAGGGAAGGAGAAATGAGTACGGTAAGGAAAAGGTGAGATAGGGAGGAGAGGAGAGAAAGGGAAGGAGAAACGAGTATGGTAAGGAAAAGGTGAGATAGGGAGGAGAGGAGAGAAAGGGAAGGAGAAACGAGTAAGGTAAGGAAAAGGTGAGATAAGGAGAGAAAGGGAAGGAGAAACGAGTAAGGTAAGGAAAAGGTGAGATAGGGAGGAGAGGAGAGAAAGGGAAGGAGAAATGAGTAAGGTAAGGAAAAGGTGAGATAGAGAGGAGAGGAGAGAAAGGGAAGGAGAAATGAGTAAGGTAAGGAAAAGGTGAGATAGGGAGGAGAGGAGAGAAAGGGAAGGAGAAATGAGTAAGGTAAGGAAAAGGTGAGATAGGGAGGAGAGAGGAGGGAAGAAAATGGAAGGAGAAATGAGATAGGGAAGGAGAGAAAGGGAAGGAGAAATGAGTAAGGTAAGGAAAAGGTGAGATAGGAGGAGAGGAGAGAAAGGGAAGGAGAAATGAGTAAGGTAAGGAAAAGGTGAGATAGGGAGGAGAGGAGAGAAAGGGAAGGAGAAATGAGTAAGGTAAGGAAAAGGTGAGATAGGAAAAGGAAAGGGAAGGAGAAATGAGTAGAAATGAGAAGGTAGGAAAAGGAGAGGAGGTGAGAGGAGAGAGGAGAGAAAGGGAAGGAGAAATGAGTAAGGTAAGGAAAAGGGGAGGAGAGGAGAGAAAGGGAAGGAGAAATGAGTAAGGTAAGGAAAAGGTGAGATAGAGAGGAGAGAAAGGGAAGGAGAAATGAGTAAGGTAAGGAAAAGGTGAGATAGAGAGGAGAGAAAGGGAAGGAGAAATGAGTAAGGTAAGGAAAAGGTGAGATAGAGAGGAGAGAAAGGGAAGGAGAAATGAGTAAGGTAAGGAAAAGGTGAGAAATTAGTAAGGTAAGAAAAGGTGAAGGAGAAATGGGAAGGAAAATGAGTAAGGAAAAGGTGAGATAGAGAGGAGAGAAAGGGAAGGAGAAATGAGTAAGGTAAGGAAAAGGTGAGATAGGGAGGAGGAGAGAAAGGGAAGGAGAAATGAGTAAGGTAAGGAAAAGGTGAGATAGAGAGGAGAGGAGAGAAAGGGAAGGAGAAATGAGTAAGGTAAGGAAAAGGTGAGATAGGGAGGAGAGGAGAGAAAGGGAAGGAGAAATGAGTAAGGTACGGAAAAGGTGAGATAGAGAGGAGAGAAAGGGAAGGAGAAATGAGTAAGGTAAGGAAAAGGTGAGATAGGGAGGAGAGGAGAGAAAGGGAAGGAGAAATGAGTAAGGTAAGGAAAAGGTGAGATAGGGAGGAGAGGAGAGAAAGGGAAGGAGAAATGAGTAAGGTAAGGAAAAGGTGAGATAGAGAGGAGAGAAAGGGAAGGAGAAATGAGTAAGGTAAGGAAAAGGTGAGATAGGGAGGAGAGGAGAGAAAGGGAAGGAGAAATGAGTAAGGTAAGGAAAAGGTGAGATAGGGAGGAGAGGAGAGAAAGGGAAGGAGAAATGAGTAAGGTAAGGAAAAGGTGAGATAGAGAGGAGAGAAAGGGAAGGAGAAATGAGTAAGGTAAGGAAAAGGTGAGATAGAGAGGAGAGGAGAGAAAGGGAAGGAGAAATGAGTAAGGTAAGGAAAAGGTGAGATAGGGAGGAGAGGAGAGAAAGGAAAGGAGAAATGAGTAAGGTAAGGAAAAGGTGAGATAGGGAGGAGAAGATAGAAAGGGAAGGAGAAATGAGTAAGGTAAGGAAAAGGTGAGATAGGGAGGAGAGGAGAGAAAGGGAAGGAGAAATGAGTAAAGTAAGGAAAAGGTGAGATAGAGATAGAGGAGAGAAACGGAGACAAGACGATGCCAGCAAGGCAAATGAAATATGTATTTAAAAAACAATGATAGCTGTACAGCCATGATGACTCTGCAGTTGTGAGGGGGACGGGGGGATTGGGTTGTTGTTAACTCCCAGCGTTGAGAGGTTTATTGCAGCGCAGGCCACACATACATACTCTCACACTATTAGACTTACAGGGGACAGCACTGTTTCCCAACCCATGCTCCAGCCCACAACCCACCTTATCAAATTAATTTGATTGGGCTGTGTATCCCCATGAGCTTCAGGTCGGTCTCACACTCCACTTAAAGAATGAGCATTGGACTGGTCAGTGATCCGATGGTGTGAAGGGGACAGAGGAGTTCTAGAAGGTTCTAAAATGAGTTTCTGATTTCACACACTCATGGCTTGACCTCTATCACACACTCGTTTTCTTGCTTTGTTGTTGTTGTTGTTGTTCGGATGTGATGTTAGATTGCATCATCCTCGATCCCTCTACAAAGCACAACATGTTGGGTAACATGATTGACATGTCACAGAGACACTGCCCTAACATGAGTTCATAGGAATTCATAGGAATCTTACTGCTTATGAGTCTGTTGAGATGGTTTCTCACTCTTTGGCTGGACTTAGATATCAAGACAGGTAGTGGTCACATTGCATTATTCATATCTCTCTCTTCCTCCTTCCTCCACTGTGTGGGAGTGAGCAGAGGATGTGTCTTTGTCCTGCTGTCCGTGTGAACATGAGGGTGCGTGTGCCTGCGGTAAGCTCTGCCTTGGCTGTGTTGAGTTAGATGAATCATGCAGTCACCCAGGTCATAAAATGCTGCAGTTCAAAGGACCACTACAGAGACACTCACCACACTGTTGAGAGAGAGAGAGAGAGAGAGAGAGAGAGAGAGAGAGAGAGAGAGAGAGAGAGAGAGAGAGAGAGAGAGAGAGAGAGAGAGAGAGAGAGAGAGAGAGAGAGAGAGAGAGAGAGAGAGAGAGAGAGAGAGAGAGAGAGAGAGACTGAGAGAGAGACTGAGAGAGACTGAGAGAGACTGAGAGAGACTGAGAGAGACTGAGAGAGACTGAGAGAGACTGATAAAGAAGTCCCTGTCTCAACAGCATGCTGAAGAGACATACAGAGGGGTAAGTACACACTCAGCTTGTGAATGCCATTATCTTGTGTTTTTTTTTAGACTGTTTGAGGCAGTGTTTGTGACCAGAGTGACTTGGCTGGTGCTTGGTGGATGTTGTTCTGATCTCGTGCCAGTGTAGTTGTGTTTGTGTGACAGGGAGTGGAGATGGTTCAGAGGTCAGGGATGATCCGGGGTGTTGTTTTTGCAACCATTTATATCAGTAAATTGCATTAGAAATGTCATACGCCCCTGTTGTTGCTTCATTCATTCCATGATCCTTGCCTGAGCTTCCAACACTTTCATATATGAACTGATTTCAGTCACCTCCAAAGTATTATGATGGGATGGGCTATAGTGGAATGGAAGTGTGGATACAGACGTAATTTTTCCACTGTGTTACTGGTGATTGGTCAACAAGGAGTTGTCAAACTGTCAGAATGACCACTTCACAATCAGAGTTATTGTAACACAGGGTACATCCATGCTTCAGTACAGCCATGCTGTGTATTGAGATTTAGCAGCCAGATTCACTTCGAAATTGGACGTCCATCCATGTCCCGAGGACGTCTGGAGATGCCTTCAGAATCCTGCTAGGGCATTGTGGACGGAGATGGTGAATGAGCGTTAGCCACCCAGTGCTAAACAGTCGTTTTACATGTATTTGTTTTAACCCTATCCTTAACCTTGTAAGTTCTAAATCTGTCATTTTCATTGAAAGCAAATCTAAGAAGTAGTAGTTCTGTCATATGCTCTATTTCTATGCTTCCTGTTCTTACGTTTTGTTTTTATGTCTTTTACCTTCGGTTTTGTACACCAACTTCAAATAGATGAAAATACAATATTTTCGGTTATTGAAAATATATTTCACAGCGGTTTAAATGGTACAATGATTCTCTATACTATACGGTTAAAGGTGAAATATGCAGAAATCGCTCCCCCAATTCCTGGTTTCTAAAATTCAAATAGTTAGTTCAATTTCAGTTTATGCTAAATTACTTGTTTTGTCACGAACTTAAATTAGGCGATCTATTCAAATTTTAACCTTTAACTATTGTTTTTGTTTGAACTCTATCCCAGCCCTTAACTCTTAACTTAACCATTCAGAATGAGAGACAGCAGTGGTGCAACCCCAGATGCAGATGCTGCAGTAGGAGCAACTCTTGGTGTCCAAAACATGTCCTAATTTGACATTTGGAGCAGTTTTTGAAATTTTACGTTTGAAGAAACATGAAAAAACATCTGAACCTGAAGTTAAATTGATCAAACCGTAAGATCTTGTTGGATCTTTCTTCAAGGCGTCTAGTTGTTCTATATTATAGACCTGACAGTCACTACGAGACAGCAAGGTACGCTAATATGTGGTGAAGAAGGAACTACCCAGATTACTCTACTACGATAGGGTAGTTGTGAAATGACTCAGTCGCGAATGGCTGGTTTCTGAAATGACTTGCCACCGATTGATTGGATGATGTGTAGAGAGAAAAGGGTAGGGCTTCATTCCAACCAGTGATTCAAACCACCTGTGGGGACTTCACCTGAAAGTATCAATGTGCTTGTTTAAGGATTTTGGCCAGTGCTCTTTTCTCAAGAACACACACACCACAGTTCCCAAGGCTATGGTAATACAAATACAAGAGAGTCACTTTGAATAATATGTGTGTTCTCTCACTCTCTCTCACTTTGTGGAAATCACACTGACATTGTCACTGTAACTGGGCCTTTCAGAGCTGTGGGCAGGAATGACTGTGACATCTCATTTTCACAGAGCAAAAAGTGACACGGTTGTCAAACGGACATTATCACCATTTACACTTCACTCACTTGAAAAACCCTCTTTAAAACCCTGTAAGAACTATATTTACCCCCAGGAGAGGGAAATTACATTTTAACTTGAGTATGAGTGGGGGTATAAAATAGAATTTGTTTGGAAATGGAATACGCTGTCAGACATGATTAGAATTCTAGATGTATGCAGGTTGGGAGTACTTCACTCTTCGTTCGAGATGCTTTCGCCCTGTCAAGGAAGGTCGGAGAAAAAAATATATATTTTCCAACAATGCAGAGTTAAAGATGCAGAGTTAAAGATCAAATAAAAATAGAAATAGTGACATGAGGAATAAATATGCAGTGAATAACAATAACGAGTAAATAATAACATGGCTATATACAGGGAGTACCAGTACTGAGTCAATGTGCAGGGGCATGAGATGCACTATGAAAACCAGTCCCAGACCATTATTCCTCCTCCACCAAACTTTACAGTTGGCAATATGCATTGGGGCAGGTATCGTTCTCCTGGCATCCGTCAAACACTGATTCATCCATCAGATGGTGAAGCGTGATTCATCATTCCAGAGAAAGCATTTCCACTACTCTAGAGTCCAATGGCGGCGAGCTTTACACTCCAGCCGATGCTTGGCGTTGCGCATGGTGATCTTAGGCTTGTGTGTGGCTGCTCAGCCATGGAAACGAATTTCATGAAGCTCCTGATGAGCAGTTTTTGTGCTGATGTTGCTTCCAGGGGCAGTTTGGAACTTGGTAGCTTTAAGATTTTCCTTCACTGGAACTAAGGGACCTAGTCCAAACCATTAAGAACAGCCACAGACCATTATTCCTCCTCCACCAAACTTTACAGTTGGCACTATGCATTGGGGCAGGTAATATTCTCCTGGCATCCGCCAAACCTGGCATTCGCCAGTCCCTGTCACACACGTTTTTTGGTTACTACATGATTCCATATGTGTTATTTCATAGTTTGATGTCGTCAATTTTACAATGTAGAAAATAATTAAAATATAGAAAAACCCTTTAATGGGTAGGTTTGTCCTAACTTTTGACTGGTACTGTCCTCGTTCAGCCATGACTCTGAGAAACATTGGATATTACAGTTTTTCATGTCCCGTTGATAAGATAGTCTCAAACGGACTTCATCCAGTTTGTTTTTGCCCACGTAATCTCGTCAGGGAGCCGGCTCGCTTGCCAGAGCTGCCAACTCGTTGAAGTAGACATTTTAGTCCAAATCGAGGTTAGTGATCGCTGTTCTGATGTTCAGAAACTGTTTTCAGGTCGTGGGAGAATTGGTCAGCAGCCGGTAGGGGGGTATCTGGGTATGGGCCGACAGTTTCTCCGGCTGGTGCCAAAAATGACATTCTTTGGCAGGGCACAGGGCTGCTGCAAAGCACTACTCAGGAACACAATGTTCGGGACGCTGGATGCAGCAAAGAAGCACTCTTAGATTAAACAAGACCAATGTGATAACTGCTGAGCTCTAATGGAAAACAATACAGTCAAAGCATTACCACTGTTGAAATATTACTGTAACATTACAGGAACAGTCACTTAGCGAAGTTGTCCTCTTTTTTTGGTCCACTTTGCCGAGTGATTGATTGACACTTCCTCCAGCCAATAGGCCACTCAATCTCCTGGCTGTGGTCCTGGCCCAACAGAGGGGAGATGAGAGTTATTCTGCCTGCAATGCCAAGGGTAATGAGAACAACGCCACCACTGTATCTGGCTTCCCGGGATCTGTGCCAGTCTAGGGGCCTCTCTGTCCATCCATGGCCGAGCTCCCCTCACCCTCAGTCAGCCACAGATGGGTGGTGTCTCCCCTGGGTGTGGTAGTGGAGAACCAAGAGACTGAGCTGAGACATCCGGTCAATTAATTATATAAAATGGCCATAATTGTAGCATCTTAGCATTCATTTGTCTTATTAAATGGAGATTTGACAGACTTCCAATAGCAATCCATTAGTTTATTTAGATGTCTTGTGAAGAGGCAGGTAGAACTATTGTTACATGCAGGTGTATTGCTTGTCCAGTAGAGAGCAGTGTGTGTTGGACTGTATTGTATTTTTTTGCCAGCTCAGACTTGATTTGTTAACTTCCTGGGATAGAGGATGGAGATGGTAGTATGGCTGTGTGTGGTAGGGCTGGGATAGAGGATGGAGATGGTAGTATGGCTGTATGTGGTAGGGCTGGGATATAGGATGGAGATGGTAGTATGGCTGTGTGTGGTAGGGCTGGGATATAGGATGGAGATAGTAGTATGGCTGTATGTGGTAGGGTTGGGATATAGGATGGAGATAGTAGTATGGCTGTATGTGGTAGGGCTGGGATATAGGATGGAGATGGTAGTATGGCTGTATGTGGTAGGGCTGGGATAGAGGATGGAGATGGTAGTATGGCTGTATGTGGTAGGGCTGGGATAGAGGATGGGGATGGTAGTATGGCTGTGTGTGGTAGGGCTGGGATAGAGGATTGGGATGGTAGTATCTCTGTGTGTGGTAGGGCTACGATAGAGGATGGAGATGGTAGTATGGCTGTGTGTGGTAGGGCTGCGATAGAGGATGGAGATGGTAGTATGGCTGTGTGTGGTAGGGCTGGGTTAGAGGATGGAGATGGTAGTATGGCTGTGTGTGGTAGGGCTGGGATAGACGATGGAGATGGCAGTATGGCTGTGTGTGGTAGGGCTGGGTTAGAGGATGGAGATGGTAGTATGGCTGTGTGTGGTAGGGCTGGGATAGAGGATGGAGATGGTAGTATGGCTGTGTGTGGTAGGGCTGGGATATAGGATGGAGATAGTAGTATGGCTGTATGTGGTAGGGTTGGGATATAGGATGGAGATAGTAGTATGGCTGTATGTGGTAGGGC
Source organism: Oncorhynchus gorbuscha (assembly GCF_021184085.1). Lineage (NCBI taxonomy): Eukaryota > Metazoa > Chordata > Actinopteri > Salmoniformes > Salmonidae > Oncorhynchus > Oncorhynchus gorbuscha. The sequence goes on along the minus strand of NC_060186.1, from coordinate 15,407,817 downwards.
TGGGATATAGGATGGAGATGGTAGTATGGCTGTATGTGGTAGGGCTGGGATAGAGGATGGAGATGGTAGTATGGCTGTATGTGGTAGGGCTGGGATAGAGGATGGGGATGGTAGTATGGCTGTGTGTGGTAGGGCTGGGATAGAGGATTGGGATGGTAGTATCTCTGTGTGTGGTAGGGCTACGATAGAGGATGGAGATGGTAGTATGGCTGTGTGTGGTAGGGCTGGGATATAGGATGGAGATAGTAGTATGGCTGTATGTGGTAGGGTTGGGATATAGGATGGAGATAGTAGTATGGCTGTATGTGGTAGGGCTGGGATATAGGATGGAGATGGTAGTATGGCTGTATGTGGTAGGGCTGGGATAGAGGATGGAGATGGTAGTATGGCTGTGTGTGGTAGGGCTGGGATAGAGGATTGGGATGGTAGTATCTCTGTGTGTGGTAGGGCTACGATAGAGGATGGAGATGGTAGTATGGCTGTGTGTGGTAGGGCTGCGATAGAGGATGGAGATGGTAGTATGGCTGTGTGTGGTAGGGCTGGGATAGACGATGGAGATGGCAGTATGGCTGTGTGTGGTAGGGCTGGGTTAGAGGATGGAGATGGTAGTATGGCTGTGTGTGGTAGGGCTGGGATAGAGGATGGAGATGGTAGTATGGCTGTGTGTGGTAGGGCTGGGATATAGGATGGAGATGGTAGTATGGCTGTGTGTGGTAGGGCTGGGATAGAGGATGGGGATGGTAGTATGGCTGTGTGTGGTAGGGCTGGCATAGAGGATGGAGATGGTAGTATGGCTGTGTGTGGTAGGGCTGGGATATAGGATGGAGATAGTAGTATGGCTGTATGTGGTAGGGTTGGGATATAGGATGGAGATAGTAGTATGGCTGTATGTGGTAGGGCTGGGATATAGGATGGAGATGGTAGTATGGCTGTATGTGGTAGGGCTGGGATAGAGGATGGAGATGGTAGTATGGCTGTATGTGGTAGGGCTGGGATAGAGGATGGGGATGGTAGTATGGCTGTGTGTGGTAGGGCTGGGATAGAGGATTGGGATGGTAGTATCTCTGTGTGTGGTAGGGCTACGATAGAGGATGGAGATGGTAGTATGGCTGTGTGTGGTAGGGCTGCGATAGAGGATGGAGATGGTAGTATGGCTGTGTGTGGTAGGGCTGGGTTAGAGGATGGAGATGGTAGTATGGCTGTGTGTGGTAGGGCTGGGATAGACGATGGAGATGGCAGTATGGCTGTGTGTGGTAGGGCTGGGTTAGAGGATGGAGATGGTAGTATGGCTGTGTGTGGTAGGGCTGGGATATAGGATGGAGATGGTAGTATGGCTGTGTGTGGTAGGGCTGGGATAGAGGATGGGGATGGTAGTATGGCTGTGTGTGGTAGGGCTGGCATAGAGGATGGAGATGGTAGTATGGCTGTGTGTGGTAGGGCTGCGATAGAGTATGGAGATGGTAGTATGGCTGTGTGTGGTAGGGCTGGGATAGAGGATGGAGATGGTAGTATGGCTGTGTGTGGTAGGGCTGGGTTAGAGGATGGAGATGGTAGTATGGCTGTGTGTGGTAGGGCTGCGATAGAGGATGGAGATGGTAGTATGGCTGTGTGTGGTAGGGCTGCGATAGAGGATGGAGATGGTAGTATGGCTGTGTGTGGTAGCGCTGCGATAGAGGATGGAGATGGTAGTATGGCTGTGTGTGGTAGGGCTGGGATAGAGGATGGGGATGGTAGTATGGCTGTGTGTGGTAGGGCTGCGATAGAGGATGGAGATGGTAGTATGGCTGTGTGTGGTAGGGCTGGGTTAGAGGATGGAGATGGTAGTATGGCTGTGTGTGGTAGGGCTGGGTTGGAGGATGGAGATGGTAGTATGGCTGTGTGTGGTAGGGATGGGATAGAGGATGGAGATGGAGTATGGTGTGTGGTAGTATGGAGATGGTGTGGATGGTAGGGCTGGGTTGGAGGATGGAGATGGTAGTATGGCTGTGTGTGTTAGGGCTGGGTTGGAGGATGGAGATGGTAGTATGGCTGTGTGTGGTAGGGATGGGATAGAGGATGGAGATGGTAGTATGGCTGTGTGTGGTAGGGCTGGGTTGGAGGATGGAGATGGTAGTATGGCTGTGTGTGGTAGGGCTGGGTTGGAGGATGGAGATGGTAGTATGGCTGTGTGTGGTAGGGATGGGATAGAGGATTGAGATGGTAGTATGGCTGTGTGTGGTAGGGCTGGGTTGGAGGATGGAGATGGTAGTATGGCTGTGTGTGGTAGGGCTGGGATATAGGATGGAGATGGTAGTATGGCTGTGTGTGGTAGGGCTGGGTTAGAGGATGGGGATGGTAGTATGGCTGTGTGTGGTAGGGCTGCGATATAGTATGGAGATGGTAGTATGGCTGTGTGTGGTAGGGCTGCGATAGAGTATGGAGATGGTAGTATGGCTGTGTGTGGTAGGGCTGCGATAGAGTATGGAGATGGTAGTATGGCTGTGTGTGGTAGGGCTGGGTTAGAGGATGGAGATGGTAGTATGGCTGTGTTTGGTAGGGCTGGGTTAGAGGATGGAGATGGTAGTATGGCTGTGTGTGGTAGGGCTGCGATAGAGGATGGAGATGGTAGTATGGCTGTGTGTCGTAGGGCTGGGATAGAGGATGGAGATGGTAGTATGGCTGTGTGTGGTAGGGCTGTGATAGAGGATGGAGATGGTAGTATGGCTGTGTGTGGTAGGGCTGCGATAGAGGATGGAGATGGTACTATCTCTGTGTGTGGTAGGGCTGGGATAGAGGATGGAGATGGTAGTATGGCTGTGTGTGGTAGGGCTGGGTTAGAGGATGGAGATGGAAGTATGTCTGTGTGTGGTAGGGATGGGTTGGAGGATGGAGATGGTAGTATGGCTGTGTGTGGTAGGGATGGGTTGGAGGATGGAGATGGTAGTATGGCTGTGTGTGGTAGGGATGGGTTGGAGGATGGAGATGGTAGTATGGCTGTGTGTGGTAGGGCTGGGATAGAGGATGGAGATGGGAGTATGGCTGTGTGTGGTAGGGCTGGGATAGAGGAGGGAGATGGTAGTATGGCTGTGTGTGGTAGGGCTGGGATAGAGGATGGAGATGGTAGTATGGCTGTGTGTGGTAGGGCTGTGATAGAGGATGGAGATGGAAGTATGTCTGTGTGTGGTAGGGATGGGTTGGAGGATGGAGATGGTAGTATGGCTGTGTGTGGTAGGGATGGGTTGGAGGATGGAGATGGTAGTATGGCTGTGTGTGGTAGGGATGGGTTGGAGGATGGAGATGGTAGTATGGCTGTGTGTGGTAGGGCTGGGATAGAGGATGGAGATGGTAGTATGGCTGTGTGTGGTAGGGCTGGGGGGAGGCATGGAAAGGTACTCATTGGGGTGTTGGACCCAGCAGCTCTAACAAGGCTGTATGTGACTCATCACAATGTGTGTGCTACTAACAATGTGTGAGATGTGCTCTGGCTGGCATTACGAAACCCAGAGTGTTTAGCCCCTCTCACCCAGTCCAGCCTTAGAGAGAGAGAGGGGGAGAGAAAGAGTGTTTGTGTCTGTTTACTGTTAAGTCCAGCCTTAGAGAGAGAGAGAAGAGAGAGTGTTTTTGTGTGTTTACTGTTAAGTCCAGCCTTAAAGAGAGAGACAGAAGAGAGTGTTTGTGTGTGTTTACTGTTAAGTCCAGCCTTAAAGAGAGAGACAGAAGAGAGTGTTTGTGTGTGTTTACTGTTAAGTCCAGCCTTAAAGAGAGAGACAGAAGAGAGTGTTTGTGTGTGTTTACTGTTAAGTCCAGCCTTAAAGAGAGAAAGAAGAGAGAGTTTGTGTGTGTTTACTGTTAAGTCCAGCCTTAAAGAGAGAGAGAAGAGAGAGTGTTTGTGTGTGTTTACTGTTAAGCCCAGCCTTAAAGAGAGAGAAGAGAGAGTGTTTGTGTGTGTTTACTGTTAAGTCCAGCCTTAAAGAGAGAAAGAAGAGTGTTTGTGTGTGTTTACTGTTTAGTCCAGCCTTAAAGAGAGAGAGAGAGAAGAGAGAGTGTTTGTGTGTGTTTACTGTTAAGTCCAGCCTTAAAGAGAGAGAGAAGAGTGTTTGTGTGTGTTTACTGTTAAGTCCAGCCACAGAGAGAGAGAGAAGAGAGTGTTTGTGTGTGTTTACTGTTAAGTCCAGCCTTAGAGAGAGAGACAGAAGAGAGTGTTTGTGTGTGTTTACTGTTAAGTCCAGCCTTAAAGAGAGTGTGTGTTTGTTTACTGTTAAGTCCAGCCTTAGAGAGAGTGTTTGTGTGTGTTTACTGAGAGAGAGAGAAGAGAGAGTGTTTGTGTGTGTTTACTGTTAAGTCCAGGCTTAGAGAGAGAGAGAGAGAAGAGAGAGTGTTTGTGTGTGTTTACTGTTAAGTCCAGCCTTAAAGAGAGAGACAGAAGAGAGTGTTTGTGTGTGTTTACTGTTAAGTCCAGCCTCAGAGAGAGAGATAGAAGAGAGTGTTTGTGTGTGTTTACTGTTAAGTCAAGCCTTAGAGAGGGAGAAGAGAGTGTTTGTGTGTGTTTACTGTTCAGTCCAGCCTTAAAGAGAGAGAGAGATGAGAGAGTGTTTGTGTGTGTTTACTGTTAAGTCCAGCCTTAAAGAGAGAGAGAGATGAGAGAGTGTTTGTGTGTGTTTACTGTTAAGTCCAGCCTTAGAGAGAGAGAGAGAGAGAGAAGAGAGAGAAGTCCAGCCTTAGAGAGAGACAGAAGAGAGTGTTTGTGTGTGTTTACTGTTAAGTCCAGCCTTAGAGAGAGAGAGAGAGACTGTTAAGTCCAGCCTTAGAGAGAGAGAGAGTGTTTACTGTTTTGTGTGTGTTTACTGTTAAGTCCAGCCTTAGAGAGAGAGAGAGAGAGAGAGTGTTTGTGTGTGTTTACTGTTAAGTCCAGCCTTAGAGAGAGAGAGAGAAGAGAGAGAGTGTTTGTGTGTGTTTACTGTTAAGTCCAGCCTTAAAGAGAGAGAGAGAGAGAGAGAGAGAGAGTGTTTGTGTGTGTTTACTGTTAAGTCCAGCCTTAAAGAGAGAGAGAAGAGAGTGTTTGTGTGTGTTTACTGTTAAGTCCAGCCTTAAAGAGAGAGAGAGAGAGAAGAAGAGCCTGTTTGTGTGTGTTTACTGTTAAGTCCAGCCTTATAGAGACAGAAGAGAGTGTTTGTGTGTGTTTACTTATAGTGTTTGTGTGTGTTTACTGTTAAGTCCAGCCTCAGAGAGAGAGAGAGAAGAGAGTGTTTGTGTGTGTTTACTGTTAAGTCCAGCCTTAGAGAGAGAGAAGAGAGAGTGTTTGTGTGTGTTTACTGTTAAGTCCAGCCTTAAAGAGAGAGAGAAGAGTGTTTGTGTCTGTTTACTGTTAAGTCCAGCCTTAAAGAGAGAGAGACTGTTAAGAGCCTTAGAGTGTTTGTGTGTGTTTACTGTTAAGTCCAGCCTTAAAGAGAGAGAGAAGAGTGTTTGTGTGTGTTTACTGTTAAGTCCAGCCTTAAAGAGAGAGAGAGAAGAGAGAGTGTTTGTGTGTGTTTACTGTTAAGTCCAGCCTTAAAGAGAGAGAGAGATGAGAGAGTGTTTGTGTGTGTTTACTGTTAAGTCCAGCCTTAAAGAGAGAGAGAGAGAGAGAGAGAGAGAGAGAGAGAGAGAGAGAGAGAGAGAGAGAGAGTGTGTGTTTACTGTTAAGTCCAGCCTTAGAGAGAGAGAGAGAGAGAGAAGAGAGTGTTTGTGTGTGTTTACTGTTAAGTCCAGCCTTAGAGAGAGAGAAGAGAGTGTTTGTGTGTGTTTACTGTTAAGTCCAGCCTTAAAGAGAGAGAGAGAGAGAGAGAGAGAGTGTTTGTGTGTGTTTACTGTTAAGTCCAGCCTTATAGAGACAGAAGAGAGTGTTTGTGTGTGTTTACTGTTAAGTCCAGCCTTAAAGAGAGAGAGAGAGAGAGAGAGAAGAGAGTGTTTGTGTGTGTTTACTGTTAAGTCCAGCCTTATAGAGACAGAAGAGAGTGTTTGTGTGTGTTTACTGTTAAGTCCAGCCTCAGAGAGAGAGAGAGAAGAGAGTGTTTGTGTGTGTTTACTGTTAAGTCCAGCCTTAGAGAGAGAGAAGAGAGAGTGTTTGTGTGTGTTTACTGTTAAGTCCAGCCTTAAAGAGAGAGAGAGTGTTTGTGTGTGTTTACTGTTTACTGTTAAGTCCAGCCTTAAAGAGAGAGAAGAGAGAGTGTTTGTGTGTGTTTACTGTTAAGTCCAGCCTTAAAGAGAGAGAGAAGAGTGTTTGTGTCTGTTTACTGTTAAGTCCAGCCTTAAAGAGAGAGAGAAGAGAGAGTGTTTGTGTGTGTTTACTGTTAAGTCCAGCCTTAAAGAGAGAGAGAAGAGAGTGTTTGTGTGTGTTTACTGTTAAGTCCAGCCTTAAAGAGAGTGTTTGTGTCTGTTTAGTTAAGTCCAGCCTTAGAGAGAGAGAGAGTGTTTGTGTGTGTTTAATGTTAAGTCCAGCCTTAAAGAGAGAGAGTGTTTGTGTGTGTTTAGTTAGAGAGAGAGAGAGAGAGAGAGAGAGAGAGAGAGAGAGAGAGAGAGAGAGAGAGAGAGAAGAGTGTTTGTGTGTGTTTACTGTTAAGTCCAGCCTTAGAGAGAGACAGAAGAGAGTGTTTGTGTGTGTTTACTGTTAAGTCCAGTCTTAGAGAGAGAGACAGAATAGAGTTTTTGTGTGTGTTTACTGTTAAGTAATGTTTATGTAAGATGTCTCCCCGCCTCTTCGATGGGATTGAGAGGCTTGTTGAAGATTTATCAGCAAAGACAGGCAATAAAGAGATGATGTCCTTATAACACGGACCTTATATAAGGAGCTCTCTCTCTCTTTGTTTGTCTGTCTCTGTCTCTGTCTCTCCCTCTATGGCCTTGAGTGGAATATGCAGACAACGTCTATGCAGATAACGCATAGGCAGTCAAAGTTATATTGGAGATGTACTGTATATCATAAAGGCAGAAGTTCTCCTCTTGATGCTGTCCACAGTGTTGTTATGTGTGGTGATGAATGTTGAATCGTTGTGTACATTTTGTGTGTGTAACGTACAGTAACTGATGTGTTTGCATAAAGGTGTGTGTTTATGTGTATGTATGTGCTTAAGGGTGTATGTGGTTAATTGGGATCTGTACATGATATGTATTTGGGGTCAAAGTTGAAGGTTTTATGTTTGTGTTGTGGGTGTTGACGGAGGATATTTTTGGTCACTGGTGACGTGGTGTGTGTGTGTGTGTGTACTGTGTACAGTGTGTATACTGTGTACAGTGTGTGGGTGTGTACTGTGTGTGTGTACTGTGTGTACTGTGTGTGTACTGTGTACTGTTGGATCCGCAGTCATGGAATTACGCCCATTCACAACCCCTGTCCGCAGCTCCCTAGCAAGTTGAAAGCCTACTCAGTGGCATGTATTCATGGATGCCAAGGGAAGGGCATTTTAACCAGGTAGTTTAGGACAACAAAAACTAAGTGTGTATTGTCTGACAGAGTCATAGACAGTTTTGGCAACATGAAAGAAAGGAGGATGCCATTGGTGTTTCTCCACAAGTAGGGTGAGTCAACATTTTGTTATACTTGCAAACACACACACACACGCATACAGAAATCAGTACCATGGACAGCCACATCATATTTAGCTGACGTTGATTGGACTGAATTGTTTTTGGTCTTTTAGTCACTGTATTAGATTAAGCGTAGGTGATTTGATGAATTTGAAATGGTGCTGGAATAGTGGAGGCAGCTCCTGTTTTCTTTGCGACTTGCTGTAAGTCTCTGTGGTTCTAAATCAATAGTTGTTTAGTAGTCCTAAAAATGTCAGAAACATCAACTTGCTTGACCATGCTGTAGGTCATGTAACTGTTTGTTACATGCAATATGCTTTGTGGACTTCACCGGACAGAGCGTGCTCTCCGGTTTTGTGATGAAACAAAGGTGTGGTTGAATTTATTCTGCCACTGTGTCTTCTTGTTGTCTCGGCCTTTAGGCCCAAATATCACGGTGGCAAGGCATATGAACTAACAGGTTATAGAGCAAACAACTAAATGATCACGTTGTAATATGGAATTTACCCACGCACCGCTGCTGAGCCTATTTGACCCTGATTTCCGGATTCATGGGATTCTGCTCAAAACCCAGGCCTACTTAATGGTAATTGCGCTCACTGTTTCCTCCAGTGGATGGTTTTGAAGGCATTTTCCAACTTCGTTGTGAGATGGACAGATGTCCAATTTCTAAGTCAATCTTGGGCGGTGTGTGTGTGTGTGTGTGTGTGTGTGTGTGTGTGTGTGTGTGTGTGTGTGTGTGTGTGTGTGTGTGTGTGTGTGTGTGTGTGTGTGTGTGTGTGTGTGTGTGTGTGTGTGTGTGTGTGTGTGTGTGTGTGTGTGTGTGTGTGTGTGTGTTTTGTGTGTGTGTGTGTGTGTGTGTGTGTGTACTTAATTGTTTACCTGGCCAGAGAACTTTAAAATGTGTGTGTGTGTGGGCATCTTGCAAGTTCATGTTGTGTGTGTTTTGGACTGGCCATACACACCACCACCACTTCTTTCACTACGAACTCTGCCTCACATACCCAACTATTAGTTCTAGGATGTACTGTATGATCATGCTGTTTTTGACAGATACATGGACGTTTGGAGGGAATGATTAAATGGAGGGAGGGATAGATTGAAGACAGGTGGAGGAAGGAGGTGGTATGAGGCAGATAGCTGCTGGGGGTTGTGGGTAGTGAGAGGAACAGGGTCAGAGTATCGGGTGACTTGGGAAGGGATGCAGAACTAGGTGAAGGGTTATGGGCTGGAAGACAGGGGCTGTTAAAGGGCTGTGGTGACACATATACACACACACACACTGAAACACACACACACAGACAGTGCTGGCTGCTGGCACCTGATGAAGAACATCAAGAGTGAAACCTCAGTGACTCATAGTCCAGTCATGGAACCATAAATGCAGACACTTATGTGTTCATGGATGTGGACATGTTTAACTATACTTGTGGGGACCAGAGGTCTCCATAAGAATAGTAAATGAACAAAAATGTTATCAACTGGGGACATTTTGTTAGTCCCCACAAGTTCAAATGCTATTTTTAGGGGGTTTATGGTTAAGGTTAGAATTAGAATTAGGTTTAGTGTTAGGAGCTGGTGTTCGTTTTAGGGTTAGGTTTAGGGTTAGGGTTAAGGTTAAGGTTAGGGTTAGGGTCAGGTAAGGGTAAGGGTAAGGGTTAGAGTTGGGGAAAATAGGATTTTGAATGGGACTGTATATTGTGTCCCCACAAGGTTAGTTGTACAAGTCTGTGTTTTTGTGTGTGTGAGACAGGTGTTCCCGTACAGTGGGATGTGAGTCAGGAATGAGGAATCCACCAGTGAGGGTTCATTTATTTTGGTGGGAAACCGAGAGTTACCTTCAACACACACACACCGCAGGCCACACACCACGCATACTCCACGAGAAAGGACCACAGGCAACTTCCTAGCATTCTCCTCGGCATTCCGTGTGTGTGTGTGTGTGTGTGTGTGTGTGTGTGTGTGTGTGTGTGTGTGTGTGTGTGTGTGTGTGTGTGTGTGTGTGTGTGTGTGTGTGTGTGTGTGTGTGTGTGTGTGTGTGTGTGTGTGTGTGTGTGTGTGTGTGTGTGATGGCATGTAAACGTAGTGTCTCCATGTGTTTCCATTCCAGTGAAATGGTGTTTAACATCTAGTTTGGGCAGATATCTCTCTCTCACCATGATTACAACATTTTGAAGGCCAGCAAAATGTTTTTTTTTCATGAAACATCTGTTTAATCCTTTCAACAAGTTGTTTTTGATTGTAGTCTGAGGATTCCTTTGCCCCTTCCACCCTCCAAGGTTTCCAACACAATGGCAGCCTGTCATAACCACAACCACAATAACACAATCCCAACACAACAGTCACACTAACCATTACAAATGTGAATCATGGCAGTCAGAGGACGTTTTCACTCGGAAACAGTACCGACTGCTGTGTGTTAGAAGAACTGCAACAGAGGAAGACAACCAATCTATATACAGAAAAGAGTGAAGGGAGAATCTTAGAGAGTGTTTTGGAGAGTGGCAGAGAAAGAAGGAATGGAAGAGAAAAGAGGATGAGGGGGAGAGGAAGAGAGAGAGTGAGGCTCACTGCCTGTTGACTCACTGAGCAGGAATGACTTGACTGGTCATGATCTGTATGACTGAGCAGTGCGCAAGCTCTCTCTTTCTCACACACGCTCTCTCTCGCACTCTCTCACCACAGACACACTCACCCGCTGAGTGGAGAGCTCCAGGACAGGCTGCTCTCGCAGCACAGCCTCAGGGACTTAGAGGTACTCTGCTGGGGAAGAGAGACAGGCAGGGACCCCCCCTGGAGCTCACTGGAACTTACTCTGTTTTTCTCTCCCTCTCTTTTTGTCTATTCCCTCTCACTCAGTCTCTCTCCCCTTTCTCTCCCATTATCTCTCTATTTCTACTCTCTCCTTCCGTCTCTTTCCCTCTCTCTCCTTCTCAGGACGGACACAGGATGTGAAGAGAGCAGGTGGCTGACAGTCTCACAGCAACAGTAGGTTACTTTTTCTATTTTCATTTTTTCATGTTTATAATATATTACAGGGAGTTTGTTAGTGTGTTTTCGTTCCAAGGACATGGAGTCATATTGGAACACATCACTGCAAGTCTGGACAGATTCAGAGGAGATTCAAATAATGATCTTAATAAGTGGAATGCGTGATTATTCAAATGCCGCCGCTTATTCTCAGAACTCATTGTTCACCTACTGCCAGAGCTTGGCTTTAGGCTACCCTTTGGCTAGGTTAGTGATGATATGGTGCAGCTCTGTGCTTAGTCATGTGTGTGCTTAGTCATTAGTAGGGATCTATGATGTAGTCTGTCTGTTCGCTGTAATGACTGAGGTCATTTATCTCCATTATATCTCCTCCTCCTCTGATTGCTGTGGAATACGAGAGGCTAGTGAGGGAGTTAACCTACCTACTGTACGGTTGTGAACGGGTCAACTCAGTTAGGAGCCCATATCAATTAGAAAGGGACTCCAAGGGACATTAGAATGGACAAGACTTTCCAAGGCGTGTTTGAATCAGATTTATTGCGCAACATTCCGGTTTCTGAGACCAATCTCACAGAGATACACAGACACACCTACACCTGAGGTAACTATAGCTGTTGACTCAGCTGGTTTTGTGTTTCTGTGAGTCTCCTCCTCACACCTCCGTATGTTCTTGGAATCAGCGTGTGAATGGCTGGGAGGGGTGGGTGTGGCACGCACCACTGTACCTTGACCTAACACCCGCAACGCCCACACACTCGTAAACCTGTATCTTCACAATCACACTCTTACATACAAGGTAAGGGCATGGCAAAGTTTATACTTTATACTGGACTAATTCAGGTAGGGGCTCTTTCCTTCTCCCTATCCTTCAGATGATAGGTGAACACACCTGGATTGTCCTACTGTGTGTGTGTCTGCTGTAATAGAAAGGCCTCATTCTGTCAGTACGGCTGATTCACTGTAGGGGGGAGGCCGGGAGAGCTTAAAACCTGCTCGTCTCTCATGTGACACACACACACACACACACACACACACACACACACACACACACACACACACACACACACACACACACACACACACACACACACACACACACACACACACACACACACACACACACACACACACACACACACACACACACACACACGCTTATCTCTGCTGGTCAGACTTAGCAGTGTGTTTGTGGCCATAGATCATGTCTCTCTAATTGAAAATGAAGCTCCTGTTCTCATGGCTCTGGATGTATGGGGACTGGAGTTGTCTTTGTGCCTCACTAGAGTGGCCCAGATTCAGTCAGGTCAGCTTGGGTCTCCACTTCAGGGTTAGTAGACAGGTCAGGGTCAATGGCATGGTTGTTTGTGTGTGTGTGTGTGTGTGTGTGTGTGTGTGTGTGTGTGTGTGTGTGTGTGTGTGTGTGTGTGTGTGTGTGTGTGTGTGTGTGTGTGTGTGTGTGTGTGTGTGTGTGTGTGTGTGTGTGTGTGTGTGTGTGTGTGTGTGTGTGTGTGTGTGTGTGTGAGAGAACAGACAGACAGACAGACAGACAGACAGACAGACAGACAGACAGACAGACAGACAGACAGACAGACAGACAGACAGACAGACAGACAGACAGACAGACAGACAGACAGACAGACAGACAGACAGACAGACAGAAAGAAAGAAAGAAAGAAAGAAAGAAAGAAAGAAAGAAAGAAAGAAAGAAAGAAAGAAAGAAAGAAAGAAAGAAAGAAAGAAAGAAAGAAAGAAAGAAAGAAAGAAAGAAAGAAAGAAAGAAAGAAAGAAAGAAAGAAAGAAAGAAAAAGTTGGATACCACTGAGAGAGCATGTGAACTGGGTCCGTTTTTCCACAATGCCAAGTGTGTATAGAGATATGAGTCGTGGTCACTCAGGTGGAGCCCTCCTCTGTTCCTACATCACCACAGAAACAGGCCTCTCATTTTGTTATCACTTACAGACTAAATTGGGGCTACATTGGAATTGCCCCACTTGACCAACAATCGCCGCCCTACTAGGGAATATGCTGTTTAAGGAATAGCTAACACTTGGGAACTGATAAGTGGGATTGACAATAATCTGTGATTAATATGTAGATGTTTAAACTTCCTCTTCACTTTTTGGTTGGTGGTCTCTGCTGTTTGCTTGTCAACAGCCCTGTGGCGTGCCCAAGCCTGTGGCTATTCCCATTTCTCCTGGTATTCCCAGTTCTCCTCCTGGCTTGGCTGGGCTCCTCTCCAGCTTCCTGTAGTGGAGTGTTTGGCATCACACCGTGCCCAGGAACACACATTGCAGCCATGCCTGTGGGCATGAAGTGTGTGTGTGGGAGAGAGAGAGGGAGAGAGATGGAGTGTCAGGGGACGTAGAGTAAAGGTACTGTCTCTCTCAAACACACACACACACACACACACACACACACACACACACACACACACACACACACACACACACACACACACACACACACACACACACACACACACACACACACACACACACACACACACACACACACACACACACACACACACACACACACACACACACACACACACACACTACTTAGCAGTGCCACACTTTCTCACATGTGGGCTTCCTTTTCTTTACTAGTTTTTGTTGACTGCTGAGATAGACATACCCTCTGTGTTTGGTAGACCTGGAGTAAGAGGAGAGGACAGGAGAGGGGCCAGACTCACCCAGGTGGACAGAGGTAGGAGTGGACGGAAGAGGACACCCATGGAGGAAGGTCACTCTGATATTTCCCACTACTGACCCCCTTGTCGTGCATAGCCAGACATCGTATTCTTGCAATCGCAAAAATCAAAGCTAGTGACACGTTGATGACTCGGCTGGTATTCTTGTGCTTTCTCAGGAAATGGGAGGCTGTGGAGGATATGACAAACAGCCCTCATTCAGTCAGCAGACTAACAGCTCTACTGTACGCCACAGGGTACAGTAAGTAAAACTATTTATTTACTAAGGACCATACGGGAAGCCGTGACCTGTTTGTCATGGTCCTGTTAATGACTAATTAGTGTGTGCGGATGTATTTCAATTCAGAATGTTTTTATTTGATTTGTGTGTCTGTCAGTGCCTGCGTTTCTTCATTGTATGTTAGTATTGTGTAGAGAATGCGTGTTTGTGTTTTTGTGGGTGTGTGTATTTGATTACATCTGTGTGTATCTCTGTGTGAATGTGCGTCAGTGGATGGTAACCAAATCTGGCCGGCTCCGACCCACCCCTCTGGTGATGCACACACACTCTGCCACGTCTCACAGCTTTGTTGTAGTGGAATGAATACCTGTTACGTCTCGGAGGGAGGGAGGGAGGGAGGGAGGGAGAGGGAGGAGGGAGGGAGGGAGGGAGGGAGGGAGGGAGGGAGGGAGGGAGGGAGGGAGGGAGGGAGGGAGGGAGGGAGGGAGGGAGAGAAATAAAAAGAGAAGGAATGAGATGGAGAGCAGTGGGAGGGGGTGTTACAGAGATTGAGGGGTGATTGTTAAGTTGTGATAGATGGAGTTGGATCCAGTACTGTAGATAGGGTAAAGGGTAGGTCAACAGAATAGTAAATATGAGATGTGTGTCCCTCCTTTCCAATACTGGTGTCTGTAACTGTAAAACACAGGGAATTCCCTTTTCTCCTACCTCTGACAAATACACCTCCGGGGGATGATTTCTGAAAACATGTTTTTGTGGGCCTTACACAGAGACACAAAGCATCGATGGGTGTCAATTGAGTGTTCTCAGCATAGCACAGGAAGTGACTTGATTTGACTATAACATCACTTCCATTGTGGGGGTGGTCGAGAACAGTTTGTTTCAGTTGGAACAAACGGTTTTGCTAATGTCATTGGGTGTGTTTATGTGTGGCAGTCCATGTTTACGGGTCAAATTCACCTGGGACGACTTCTCAGTTGAAGCAGAACACACACAGTTCTGAAGCAGTGAAGCTCGCTCCCACACATGCTGGAGAACGGTCACTGTTTGGCTGGTCCCAAGGGTGTCTACACATCAGGCCCTGAGTGTTGCGGGAAACCAGGCCAGCCTGTTCCACACACACACACACGCACCCCTCCGTAGCTATCACTGTCAGAGCTCCCATTAGCGTCATTGTTCCCTTGGCGACAACAGGGTCAGGGGTCACTTAGCAACGGCAGAATGTTGAGGACACTGGAGGGAGACTGGAGCTCAGTGCTTCTGGCCTTTTGTTCCAGAACATAGCCTCAAGTCTGAAAATAGATATGGGCTTTAATATTTCCACACTGTTTTCCTCCGCAAAGTGATGACACACTCTTCTATGGTAGTCGGATGTCGTCATCACAGCTAATGACATACGTTAATGTATAGAGAATCTATGTCCTTCTATGATATGAGGAAGCCGGCGTGATGTTCTATATGACACTGAGCATGATGGATCGTCTCCTCTCCTTCTGGCTCGCTGCCAAGAAGGGCTTTACATGTCTTAGAGTAGGCTTCCTCTTTCCTTATTCCCTCTTTGATCAGACGGCACACCGTAAACACAAGGGGTGGTGATCGATACAAGCAGTGTGAGAGTTCTTGCCAGTAACAAATGTTTTTGACAAGGTTAACAGCGGTGATAAATGACCATAGTACTGGAAAAGCACGCGTGAACATTTATGACACCACCAGGCTGTGCTGCCGTGTACCTGTGCTTCATGTAGTACCTGCGTCACACTACCTGTGTACTCTAATGACCGTCAGAGAAGTGGCCCTATATAGTCCTTACAGTGCACTATAAACTGAATAATCAGATAAACATGATATTATGACAAAGCTTATCATATACTGGGAACCACGTACACATATATTCAGGAAAAATAACATTCTGGCATGTGGATATGCTTACACCTTTCTCTCTCTTTCTCTCAGGCACCTCTCCGTAGGGACGGAGAGGTGCCTGAGGAATGATTTGTAGGGAAGGAGAGGAGCCTGAGGAATGATTTGTAGGGACGGAGAGGTGCCTGAGGAATGATTTGTAGGGACTGAGAGGTGCCTGAGGAATGATTTGTTGGTGAAGGAGAGGTGCCTGAGGAATGATTTGTAGGGAAGGAGAGGTGCCTGAGGAATGATTTGTAGGGACGGAGAGGTGCCTGAGGAATGATTTGTAGGGACAAAGAGGTGCCTGAGGAATGATTTGTAGGGACGGAGAGGTGCCTGAGGAATGATTTGTAGGGACGGAGAGGTGCCTGAGGAATGATTTGTAGGGACGGAGAGGTGCCTGAGGAATGATTTGTAGGGACGGAGAGGTGCCTGAGGAATGATTTGTAGGGACGGAGAGGTGCCTGAGGAATGATTTGTAGGGACGGAGAGGTGCCTGAGGAATGATTTGTAGGGACTGAGAGGTGCCTGAGGAATTATTTGTTGGTGAAGGAGAGGTGCCTGAGGAATGATTTGTAGGGAAGGAGAGGTGCCTGAGGAATGATTTGTAGGGACGGAGAGGTGCCTGAGGAATGATTTGTAGGGAGGGAGAGGTGCCTGAGGAATGATTTGTAGGGAGGGAGAGGTGCCTGAGGAATGATTTGTAGGGAAGAAGAGGTGCCTGAGGAATAATTTGTAGGGAAGGAGAGGTGCCTGAGGAATGATTTGTAGGGAAGGAGAGGTGCCTGAGGAATGATTTGTAGGGAAGGAGAGGAGCCTGAGGAATGATTTGTAGGGAAGGAGAGGTGCCTGAGGAATGATTTATAGGGAAGGAGAGGTGCCTGAGGAATGATTTGTAGGGAAGGAGAGGAGCCTGAGGAATGATTTGTAGGGAAGGAGAGGAGCCTGAGGAATGATTTGTAGGGAAGGAGAGGAGCCTGAGGAATGATTTGTAGGGAAGGAGAGGTGCCTGAGGAATGATTTGTAGGGAAGGAGAGGAGCCTGAGGAATGATTTGTAGGGAAGGAGAGGAGCCTGAGGAATGATTTGTAGGGAAGGAGAGGTGCCTGAGGAATGATTTGTAGGGAAGGAGAGGAGCCTGAGGAATGATTTGTAGGGAAGGAGAGGAGCCTGAGGAATGATTTATAGGGAAGGAGAGGAGCCTGAGGAATGCTCTTCAGATGTACAGTCGTTGATTTTAGAGGTGGAAGAGAGAAGTGCTCAGACTCCGAGGGCTTTGGACTGGCCGTGAGCCAGCAAGCAAACACTGGGCGCCTTTGAGGAGAACAGCTATGGTGCTGGGGGGAGGTCAGAAATAGTTGGCTCATTTTCCATCTGCATATCCAACGATAGAGAAATTATATATTATTCTCTGGAGACCGTGACATAAAGTTCTTGCCTAATCATCAACCATTCCCCACTCACTCAAACACACGCCTACACAGTACTATCAGATGTCTAAACTTGAAGATTTCTCTCTTCATAAACAATGTTGTACAGTCATAGTGTGGCTGCTGGGGCTTTCTGGAAAATTAGTTTACAGTAAAAAGGAGCTCTCTTTTTGGGAAGTTGCCTTGGCGATGGGCCAACAGGGAGTCCGCCTGCTTTGTGTGTATGTATGTGTGTGTGCATGTGTGTGTGCGTGTGTGTGTGTGTTGTTGTTGTGACTCAGTGTTTGTGGGCTGCAGATAACTGTGTCAAAATTAAAAGAAAATGTGTCCCATTTCAAATGGATTTTAGGGCTTTAGTAAGAAAATAGCAGTCCTCAGTTTGCCGTGGCAGATGTTTGTCAGAGACTAAGAATGTACTGTACAGATATACTATCTTAATTTGACCAGTTTCGCACTGCAGGAAAATAATCCTGCAGGAACAGGAAATGTGAATTATTATGTGGATTGTAATTAATGGATGTTCCTAGGCCGTCATTGAAAATAAGAATTTGTTCTCAACTGACTTGCCTAGTTAAATAAAGGTAAAATAAAAATAAATAAAAATAGGGGCTGATTCATTTAAAAAAAAAAAATCAAGTCTCACAAATTTAAAGTGGAAATTAAACTTAAGAAGCCTTTTTAAACCTCAAATACACTACAATTTGCATTTCCTGTTGCACTGCAAAATTATCTGACAACACAGTGATCAAATTACAATAGCACATCTGTGTATAATTGGTTTACTGTAAATGTGAACCACTTTGTCAAGATGTGTGAGTTTTGTCTCAGCTTAATTCCAAGGAGGGTGATGGTTCCCCCCTTTCCCTTCTCTTGCAATAGACACACACAAACACACACCCTGTCAGTTGGGATGTGTGGAGATAAACAGGAGGCTGATCACAGCAATCCTGAATGCCACATCATTCCTGCTACCACCGTCATCTGGGTTTAGTGACTCACCCTGCCGTCATCTAGGCCCTCCGAGGGTCACACACGTCACCCAGAGCCCCACAACACACCCCCTCTTCCTGGCTTGCCCCCCCCCCCCCCCCTCCCTCTCTCTATGGCCTACTCATCCCTCTCTGGCTCCCTGGCAGCCTGCTCCTGAGCTGGAGGTGAAGAGAGTCTCTGTTTCTCTCTCGCACATTTCCAGAGCCTTTCAGTCTCATACGCAGAAAAACAAGGGCTATTTTTTAACCGTGCTCCAATTAGGATGTTAAGATTGTTTATCTATTTCCGTGAAAGACGTGTCCTCCCGGCTTGCAGTGGCACAGAAAATGGAGCAACGTTCGTCCCGTCCCGTTCCCGGAACTGGATCCAAACAGAGCCAGATATTTAAGATTCTCTTGCAAGCGAGGAGACGCACTTGTTATTGTCCTCTTTTTCTCTGACAGTGGAAAATACTTTGGATGGTTATGGGGAAACGTCAGCCTGCCTTGTGTGTGTTCTGAAAAGCCAGGAACTCTTAAATCTTATCTTATTATGTGGGCTTATTTTCATGTGTGTGTGTGTGTGTGTGTGTGTGTGTGTGTGTGTGTGTGTGTGTGTGTGTGTGTGTGTGTGTGTGTGTGTGTGTGTGTGTGTGTGTGTGTGTGTGTGTGTGTGTGTGTGTGTGTGTGTGTGTGTGTGTGTGTGTGTGTGTGACATTCAAAAGTCTGGCACTGTACTGTATTCCTCGCTTACTGCATAGATGCATGTTCGATAGTATTTGATTAAAAGCCCCCACTTACTCCAGAAACATGATGGATGTTCTGTTCTCCCTCCATCAGACTGATCTGCCATTAGCATAGCTCACACAGTGGGCTAATACCTGCCATCAGTACAGCCTATTGCTCTGCATGGCCCATGCATGAACCCATAGCGCAGCTAGCGCTCGCGCGCTAATGCACATTAACACACACATGAACCCAGCGATACACGCTAGGCTTAACCACATGATCTGGAATGGGGTACTGACAGAGACACTTATCCAGTAATGGAGGGTCTTTATTGGTTAACTCCTGGAATGCCCCTCAGAGAATGGCCCCATCATCCAGTTTAATGCCTTACCACCACATCTGTACTGAACGTGTGGCGTCATCTGTCACGGTTCACATACTGTACAGCACAGGGTCTTTGATGGGGTTGCAGGCTCCTTCATTATCATTACTCAGTTGGCACTCCTGTTTTGTAACATCCTATGCAGATTGACACGCACGCGCACACACAGAAACACACACACCCAATATTCACATCATGGACACCTGTGCATGTTGGCTGTGTACCCTATCATGAAAGATCTGTTTCAATGTGCAACCTCCTCCTTTAGCTTCTCCCATTGACTTTCCATAGACTTTCTTGATCAGGAATCCAATAAAGAGACTTAAGCCAGAGGTTCCAGGGGTTCTGAAAAGACTAGGAGGGAAGGTATTAATCAGTAGTATGTCAACACTGATTCACTGTCTCTGATGAAATGCCAGTCACTCCTTTGAGCCTCTTCAGCACTCCATTCCGCTACACAGTTCCAGGAACAGTTATGTCAATATAATGGCTCAGATGCTATATTTACAGGAATGAAGGATACACTCAGGTCAGTGATGATGTAGTCCCAGGGGGATAGAGGGGTTTGACGTGCTGCCTGTTGAAGACAGGAGAACTTAGTCAGTCATCAGGCCTCATAAAGCTCTGGATGACTCACTGTTTTAACACCTCAGCAGTGTGTCCTCTCTATTCCGCTTTAGTGAGTCCCATCAGAACAGTGTTTCTCACATTTATCAAATGACTGATTCGCATTATATTAGATGTGTTGTCATGGTGGGAAAGATGCTCTGACTGATGACTCATAATCCCTTTCCCCTCCCACACGTATACACACACACACACACACACACACACACACACACACACACACACACACACACACACACACACACACACACACACACACACACACACACACACACACACACACACACACACACACACACACACACACACACACACACACACACACACACAACCCGTAGGTAACTAATGCCATATCCGGCAGGAGGGGTAACCTTGTTGTCTGATTATCATACTGGCAGTGAGTAATTCTTCCTGTGTAATGACGAGAACATCCTTTCCAGAGTCAACCCTCCATCATCCCCCATCATCCTCCTCTTATGCACCTTCACCACAATCTACCCTCTCGCAGTCACCCCACATCCACAGAGCTCTGTCTGTCTCCTCCTCTTGTGTGAGACGTTTATGTGTGTTTGAAACTCAGAGTGGACGACTTGCAGCACATACCGTTTCCACCCTTTTCTGAAACTAACAAATGAATAACCTTGTGTCACTTTTTTGGATGAGTATAAGATTAAGTCTAATCTCACTAAATAGGTGTGCCGCAAGATGTGCCCATACAAGTTTGGACAAAAGAAAGATGCTACTCTACCCAGCATAGGTATAGGCCGGCCTCTCCCTGAAAAAGGAATCTCATAAAATTTTCAGGAAAATTACCCCCCCCCCACCCCTCTCCACCACCATCCAGGCTGTTATATAAACACACCACCGTCACTTTCTCTCTTTCTTGCTCTCTCTTGATCTTTTTGATACCCTGAGTGAAGGAATGGAGGAGCAGCAGCAGGAAGGGGGACATTACCGTCACCCGCAGCAGCTAGGGCCTGCCGGGCTGGTGTGTGGGAGTCTCTATCTCTGCATGTTACTTCCTGGGAGAGAATGAAACAGAAAGCGCAACGGCCAAACCTCACAAGGGCTCCTTTCACATGGGGGGGGGGGGGAGTGGTAGAGTTGAAATCTGTCTCTTACTTATTCATTCATCCCACAGGGTGTTGTTGTTGTTAGGTTTGGGGTTGGCTTCTCTCTTTCCTCTCCCCTACCATGCTACGTGCTGGTGGGTGACTATTTATGGTGTGGTTTATGAGATGTTATGCCTCCCCCTAGTGTCCAAAGGCAGGATTGTAGAAAAGTGCCACGTTGTGATGATACTGTTCCATCCAACTGTGTTTTCCTTATTTACAACATGCTCTGACATACACTATGCTACATGGCCATTATAGGTCATCCAACACCCAGCATTCAGACACCTGTGATTGACTGTGAGAACCTCTTTGACCAACTGCTATTAAGCTGTGTTGTCATGGCGACGCCATGGTTACGTAAGTGTTTTGGCCTGGTTCTCATAATCACAAAGCACAGAGCTCTTTGTGTCCCAGTCGTTTTTCCCGACACTGGACACCCCAGCTGTGATCTGTTCACCCACTGTACATTCCTCCACCTGAATGTGATATGATGAAGATCAGGTGGGATACACAGGTGTGTGTGCTGCCTGCCACGCCCTACGTGAAACACACGTGTGTGTTTGTGTGTGGTGGGTGGTCATGATGTCATCGTCAACACTAGCCCCATTGTAAATAGAAATAGGGTTTGGGGAGGTGCACATCGGTGTGTCACTGTGTCACATGGACAGCAGCCTGTGCCCTGCCGTGTCCATAGATACCTGCAGGACAGGTACAGTAAGCCGGACACAATAAGGAAGCTATTGTAAGGCTATGAGGCAAGCACTGTAAAACACGTAAGATATCACAACTAGTGTTTAGTGGCTGTGAGAGTAGTTTGTTTGGTTACTCATGGATGTGGAGTGTATGCCCAAACACACACACACACACACACACACACACACACACACACACACACACACACACACACACACACACACACACACACACACACACACACACACACACACACACACACACACACACACACAGACACAGACACAGACACAGACACACACAGACACAGACAGACACAGACACAGACACAGACACAGACACAGACACAGACACAGACACAGACACAGACACAGACACAGACACAGACACAGACACACAGACACACAGACACACAGACACACAGACACACAGACACACACTCACTCACTCACTCACTCACTCACTCACTCACTCACTCACTCATTCACTCACTCACTCACACACACACACTGTGTGGTCATGTGGTGTTTCTATGTGTTTTTCCCAGGACCCTTGGCAGGCAGAGAGGTCGCTGAGCTCTGAGAACAACAGTTAGTTGGGTGGGTGAGTAACATTGTAACATTCATGTTTGTTGGGTGAGTTCTAGAATAGAAGACGAGTAGACTGGTTAGATGTTGTTACATATTTCTTACAGTCATTTATTGTTGATAGATAATGATTGCTGTAATGAATTGTGCATACAAAATTGTACAATTGTCCTATACTGTCTAATATTATATCATGTGTTATGTTTTCTTTATGTTGACGTGACGAGAATAGTATCTGAAGATATGATAGTATTCTTATAATGTTGCTGCAGATCTTCTTCACAGCTCTACTGTTAAGAGGCAGTGTCCAAAGTGTGGAGGATGATGTCACACGTCAGCTGTCCTCATAGCTGGGCTACCATGGCAACGACATTCATCAGAATGACTTGCTGCAAAAGCAAAGCACTGTCACGATCACTTTCTGTACTGACAGATCACTTTACGAGGATAATTATTGTGTTTGTGTAAGGTTAAGCATTGAAATGCGATGCCAAATGAGTGGACTGTCTTTGTAAATCTACTTGTCATCCATGTCACAACTGCTGCACAGAGTTTCTAAATAAGCAAAGTGTCCTCCAAAATCTTTGCTGCTGCCACGCAACCACTGCATCCCTATTGTCCGGCAGGGAAAGTCTTCCCCCAGAGGCTGGTTTCACATGGTGGTTTAGATTAATGTTCCCAGTGTCTAGCACCATTTGAAATCAGTGTTCTTGGGGACAGGAGAACAGCACTGGGCCTCTGGTAGTGTCAGTCAGTCTATTGGAGCCATCCTCTCTCTCTCTCTCCCCTTTAAAGGATGACTGATTTCCTCTGGTGTTTAGAGCCCCTTACAGCCTTCTAGCACCATTTGAAATCGGTTATAATGACTGGGGATCAATGCCTCAATGTCTTCACGATGTCTACATGTTAACTCTACAGTCAAGCAGACAGGAAATGAATTGGATGAATGTTCATATTATACGTGTCACAGGGTCTGCTCTTCAGATCCTGGAATCGCAATGAGTTGGACAGGAGCTCAATTCCAGTGGGACAGTTTAAAAGTTTTTATTGAATAAATGTTCAATAAAACTGAATTGATATTGCAACCTTATTTTACTTTTTCTGTGTGTATGTTATCATATTTGTGTCCGTGGTTCTGAACCTGCATGTGAACTATATAACCCTGCTCTGCTATGTATAAAACCTATCAGAGCTCAAGGAATCATAACAGGTCTTTTCACAATACCCTCACTCATAACAGATTTAATCACTGTTATATCTAGAAGCACTCAACACAATCCAACACTTACTTTATAACATGATAATGGAAACAGGAAAGGCTTTTTATTGCAGGGCTTGTACCAGACACCGCACAGAACCACAGAAGATGGCGTCTACTGAGTACAGAATGTTAAACCGGAAATGTTCCTGTTCTGTAATTTGGGGTGAATGAGTTCCAAGGAAGCCTGATGTTTTCAATAAGATTTTAAAGTTGTGTAAGTTTATCTCACCTCTGCTCGGCGTCTCTGTCGCCTGTGTTACCATGTCACTCTCCGGGTCGGGCGAGACATGCTGTGCACAACCGGTATCTATTCATTTAGTGTGTTGTTAGGTGTAGATAAAGGTGTGGGCGATGGCGTTGATGGTGGTTAGCATGGTAGTATGAACATGATCATGGAGTTGAACTTGGAGACCATCCCAGAGAATGCAGTTGAACTGGGAGAGGAAGAGGAGGCGGCAAAGGAAGACAAATAAGTGCCTCTCCACATTCGAGCTCTACAGAGGTTCAACTTGGACCCGAGGTCATTCTGTGTACATGATTATTAGCTGAGATACTATGCAATTTCAACTCATATCATTATTTTAGAACCTAATTGGGGAGGACAGGCTCATTGTAATCGCTGGAATGGAATGAACGGTAAGAAACACATCAAACCTGTGGTATTATGAGCCATTCTCCCCTCACCAGCCTCCTGTGGAGCCTGTATTGGCAAGGTTGAAGACAAAATAGGTAAGGACAAGTTGTATTCATGAAAATTAAACAGATTCATGTTTATTCTAGTTGATAACTAGCATCGCCTGGTCGTTCTTTAAAAGTGATATCCTCACCATCTTAAATAAGCATGCCCCTTTCAAAAAATGTAGAACTAAGAACAGATATAGCCCTTGGTTCACTCCAGACCGGACTGCCCTCGACCAGCACAAAAACATCCTGTGGCAGACTGCACTAGCATCGAATAGTTCCCGCGATATGCAACTTTTCTGGGGAGTCAGGAACCAATACACACAGTCAGTCAGGAAAGCAAAGACTAGCTTTTTCAAACAGAAATTTGCATCCTGTAGCTCAAACTCCAAAATGTTTTGGAACACTGTAAAGTCCATGGAGAATAAGAACACCTCCTCCCAGCTGCCCACTGCACTGTGGCTAGGAAACACTGTTACCACTGATAAATCCTCGATAATCGAGAATTTCAATAAGCATTTCTCTACGGCTGGCCATGCTTTCCTCCTGGCTACCCCAACCCCCGGCCAACAGCTCTGCACTCCCCGCAGCTACTTGCCCAAGCTTCCCCAGCTTCTCCTTCACCCAAATCCAGATAGCAGATGTTTTGAAAGAGCTGCAAAACCTGGACCTGTACAAATCAGTTGGGCTAGACAATCTGGACCTTCTCTTTCTAAAATTATCCAAAGCCATTGTTGCAACCCCTATTACCAGTCTGTTCAACCTCTCTTTCATATCGTCCGAGATCCCTAAAGATTGGAAATTGGAAAGCTGCTGCAGTCATCTCCCTCTTCAAAGGGGAGACACTCTAGACCCAAACTGTCACAGACCTATATCCATCCTGCCCTGCCTTTCTAACGTCTTCGAAAGCCAAGTTAATAAACAGATCACTGACCAATTCGAATCCCACTGTACCTTCTCCGCTGTGCAATTTGTTTCCGAGCTGGTCACGGGTGCACCTCAGCCATGCTCAAGGTACTAAATGATATCATAACCACTATCGATAAAAGACAGTACTGTGCAGCCATCTTCATCGACCTGGCCAAGGCTTTCGACTCTGTCAATCACTGTATTCTTATCGGCAGACTCAACAGCCTTGGTTTCTCAAATGACTGCCTCGCCTGGTTCACCAACTACTTCTCAGACAGAGTTCAGTGTGTCAAATCGGAGGGCCTGATGTCCGGACCTCTGGCAGTCTCTATGGGGATACCATAGGGTTCAATTCTTAGGCCGACTCTTTTCTCTGTATATTAACGATGTCGCTCTTGCTGCGGGTGATTCCCTGATCCACCTCTACGCAAACGACACCATTCTGTATAAATCTAGCCCTTCTTTGGACACTGTGTTAACTAACCTCCAAATGAGCTTCAAAGCCATACAACACTCCTTCCGTGGCCTCCAACTGCTCTTAAATGTGTGTAAAACTAAATGCATGCTTTGCTGCCCACACCAGCCCGCCCGACTAGCATCACTACTCTGGACGGTTCTGACTTAGAATATGTGGACAACTAGAAATACCTAGGTGTCTGGCTAGACTGTACTTTCCTTCCAGACTCATATTAAACATCTCCAATCCAAAATTAGATCTAGAATCGGCTTCCTATTTCGCAACAAAGCCTCCTTCACTCATGCTGCCAAACATACCCTCGTAAAACGATCCTTGACTTCGGCGATGTCATCTACAAAATAGCTTCCAATACTCTACTCAGCAAACTGGATGCAGTCTATCACAGTGCCATCCATTTTGTCACCAAAGCCCCTTATACCACCCACCACTGCGACCTGTATGCTCTAGTCGGCTGGCCCTTGCTACATATTCATCGACAGACCCACTGGCTCCAGGTCATCTTTAAGTCTTTGCTAGGTAAAGCTCCGCCTTATCTCAGCTCACTGGTCATGATAACAACACCCACCCGTAGCACGTGCTCCAGCACGTAAATCTCACTGGTCATCCCCAAAGCCAACACCTCCTTTGGCCGCCTTTCCTTCCAGTTCTCTGCTACCAATGACTGGAACGAATTGCAAAAATCGCCGAAGCTGGAGACTTATATTTCCCTCACTAATTTTAAACATCAGCTATTTGAGCAGCTAACCGATCGCTGCAGCTGTACATAGCCCATCTGTAAATAGCCCAGCCAATCTGCCTACCTCATCCCCATATTGTTTTTATTTACTTTTCTGCTCTTTTGCACACCAGTTTTTCTACTTGCACATCATCATCGGCTCATCTTTCACTCCAGTGTTAATCTGTTAAATTGTAATTACTTCGCTACTATGGCCTATTTATTGCTTTACCTCCTCACGCCATTCACACTGTATATAGACTTTCTTTTTAAAATATTGTGTTATTGACTGTACGCTTGTTAATTCCATGTGTAACTCTGTGTTGTTTGTGTCACACTGCTTTGCTTTATCTTGGCCAGGTCGCAGTTGTAAATGAGATCTTGTTCTCAACTAGCCTACCTGGTTAAATAAAGGTGAAGTAAAAAATAATGTAAAAAATTGCTTGTCTGTTTGTTTAGAAATTGTTTACAAAGCTTTATGGGATATTAGAAATCCTCCTAACCTGGGTATCTTCAACCTAGCATATTATTGCTTCGATGTCACAACATACAACTTTGGGGGTGTTTCAGCAACAGTGCAAAGTTCTACATTACAGTTCTACAGTACACTATGACATCACCCAAAGACCTGTAGAATGCTGAATATCATATCTAAATATGATGGAACGGTGCTTTCACTTAAGCCTCTGAATCACAATGTCAGTATTCTCATTGTATCAACTTGTTTTTGAATCGTCCATGCAGGCTAAAAAGTACGTTTTGATTTGATAGATTATTAGAGTTTGTTATTATAATACTTATGAATTGGCTGTAGTGAGATTGTCCATGCATTGATTTAGAGGGCTTTAGGGAATAAGGCTTTCCTCCATCCAGTGAGCAAGGATGAGATTATTGAGATGAGATCTATCAGAAAGCAAAAGTTGAGAGAATCATTCTAATAATGCAAATATATGACCGGGTTCCTCCTCAGAAACATCCTCTTAAATTGCCATCTGGGACGAGAAGAGAGGGCAGTTAGTGGAGCAGCATGTGCGTGTGCTGGGAAAGAGTTGAGTGGTCTTGAGTTGTTTTCACAAAACATTTGAAACATTATATTTCTCTCCATTACCATGTACAGTACATGTACAGTTAGGTATATTGATGAATGGCAATACTTTGTGTCCCACAGAGCTGCATCATGGGTGTGAACACATCTCTGTGTGCAGTTCTCTGAGGATAGGTCAACTTTTCAGGCAGGGACAACTGGCAAGAAGGTATTTCATCACACGCGACAAGACATTGATTTTGGTGATGATTACAATTATAGAAATATTTTGTGCGTGTGTGTGTGTCTGTATCTAAGTGCTGCCCTAGATTTGACCGAGAGCACTGAGGTTAAATATCAGTGTACTAAACTGTGTGAGCCCCTCACTCTCTCGGCCCTGCTGGAGACTAATGTCACAGTAACAGCACCAGGACAGGGGGCGTTCCGTTACCGCCTACTGGAATGTGACCAGCAACTGTGAACTGCCGCCATGACTTCTGAAGCCTGGACCTTTCCGTGCACGCTAGATTTGGAACTATTTGTTGAAATTCAGCAATAAATACTTTATACTGGACTAATTCAGGTAGGGGCTCCTTCCTTCTCCCTGTCCTTCGGATGATAGGTGAACACACCTGGATTGTCCTACTGTGTGTGTGTCTGCTGTAATAGAAAGGCCTCATTCTGTCAGTACGGCTGATTCACTGTAGGGGGGAGGACGGGGGAGCTTAAAACATGCTTGTATCTCAGGTGACACACACATATACACACACACACACACACACACACACACACACACACACACACACACACACACACACATCTCTGCTGGTCAGACTTAGCAGTGTGTTTGTGGCCATAGATCATGTCTCTCTAATTGAAAATGAAGCTCCTGTTCTCACTCTGGATGTACACAAATGTTATCTCTGCTGGTCAGACTTAGCAGTGTGTTTGTGGCCATAGATCATGTCTCTCTAATTGAAAATGAAGCTCCTGTTCTCATGGCTCTGGATGTATGGGGGCTATGTGTGTGTAAAAACTAATGTGTGTGTGTTACTGTAGTGTTTTACTGGGTGATTTTCACTTTTGCTTGAGTAACTTCCTATTAAGTTTGACAATTGTAATTTTTCCATGTGTGTGTGTGTGTGTGTGTGTGTGTGTGTGTGTGCGTGCGTGCGTGTGTGCGTGTGTGTGTGTGTGCGTGTGTGCGTGCGTGCGTGCGTGCGCGTGCGTGCGTGGACTCACTAAACACAAATGCATCTTTTGTAAATAATGTGTTGGAGTGTGCCCCTGGCTATCCGTAAATTGTAAACAAGAAAATGTTGCCGTCTGCTTTGCTTAATATAAGACATTTGAAATGAATTATATTTTTTACTTTTGATATTCAAGTATATTTTAGCAATTACATTTACTTGTGATACTTAAGTATTTTCAAAACTAATAACTTTTAGACTTTTACTCAAGTAGTGTTTTACTGGGTGATTTTCACTTTTGCTTGAGTAACTTCCTATTAAGGTTTGACAATTGGGTAATTTTTCCATGTGTGTGTGTGTGTGTGTGTGTGTGTGTGTGTGTGTGTGTGTGTGTGTGTGTGTGTGTGTGTGTGTGTGTGTGTGTGTGTGTGTGTGTGTGTGTGATTCTATCCAGAATAGTTCATTTCACACCAGATGATCCCATCTGCCTTTTGCAGTTGCATAACAATAAGGTAATATTTTAAATCCTTGCAGAACACAACTGTTTGTTGAACTGAAATATCAAAGAGGGCAGAAATGCACAACATTAGTCTATTACAATACAAAAACACGGTAGAGTGCATTGATATGTAATTGCGTCTAAGGGTTGTTTTGTGCAGATAATAGAAGCAAGTTCATTGTAACAGCATTTCCAATTGTTATTAGAGGTGCTGGCCCCGCCCAGAGTCGTCTGTTTATGTTATGACCCCTCCCATTTAACCATATAGCCTAGCAACTAGAACCTCACTAGAACTAGAACCTCTTTCCTTATTGGTCATTGTTCAGATTTCCGCCATATTCAAAGAATTTCAAACATCCGTCTACTGTTATTATTTTTTTCATAAATAGTTATCTATTATCTAGGTGAGAATCCTTTAACATTGATTTCTGGTTCTGCCTTTCAAATGGAGGAAACCGGTGAAGCACAGGTTCAAATTTCGATACCAGAGAAGCAGAATGACAGACCAAAGAGAAAGGCAAACATGAAGAGGAAGTTCACCATAGATGATGAGACATCCCCCGAGAGAAATAACAATAGCAAATCAAGGTGAGACAAACGCGGCCTTAACTATTGAGTGCAGGGGATGAAATGATTATAAGTGTAAACTATTTATATGGCGTTAACAACGTATTACCAACAGACTCTAGCTAACATTATTTAGATAGCTAATCATATTAGTTACGTCAGTAATGTTTGTTTCGTTGGCTAGCATGTGCCTGGCTGACGTTACAATTCGAGTAAATTGTCATTGTTACACCCCAGTTTACCTCATGGTTCTCACAAGGGAAGTGAAATTATAGGCTTGATGACTTTGCTCATGAGTTCATGCACGCCGCAAATGACATGTTACTATAAATTCCTTGAATTTTCTTTCACGGGTGTCTTTTCATTATCGATAACGTTACACCTATCAAAGCAGGGCGAGTGTGATGAATGGTCAACCATTCATCTTGGAGCGGGTTTGCGGAATGCTGTCATATCACGTAATTATACAATTTTATACAATTGAGATTTATTTATATATGAATAAATTGACAAATTATCCAATTGATTATGGTATTTTTTCCCATCGAAGAGCACAAAAGGCTGTTTGGCGCATCTATCATGAAGAGGAGTAACTTTGCAGCTGTTTCTGATTAATAAGCAATGCCATGCTGGCGGGTGGTAACCAGTGTGTAACCAGTGGCGATTTTAGCATTTTAGCAAATAAATATTTAACCAGGTAGGCTAGTTGAGAACAAGTTATCATTTACAACTGCGACCTGGCCAAGATAAAGCATAGCAGTGTGAACAGACAACAACACAGAGTTACACATAGAGTAAACAATAAACAAGTCAATAACACAGTAGAAAAAAAGAAAAAAAAGAGTCTATATACATTGTGTGCAAAAGGCATGAGGAGGTAGGCGAATAATTACAATTTAGCAGATGAACACTGGAGTGATACATTATCAGATGGTCATGTGCAGGTCGAGATACTGGTGTGCAGAAAAGTAAATAAATAAAAACAGTATGGGGATTGGGTGGGCTATTTACAGATCGACTATGTACAGCTGCAGCGATCGGTTAGCTGCTCAGATAGCAGATGTTTAAAGTTGGTGAGGGAGATAAAAGTCTCCAACTTCAGCGATTTAAAAAAAAGTTTTTTTTTTTTTATATAAATATTTTTATATATATATTTTTTGCAATTCGTTCCAGTCACAGGCAGCAGAGAACTGGAAGGAAATGCGGCCAAATGAGGTGTTGGCTTTAGGGATGATCAGTGATATACACCTGCTGGAGTTCGTGCTACGGGTGGGTGTTGCCATCGTGACCAGTGAACTGAGATAAGGCGGAGCTTTACCTAGCATGGACTTATAGATGACCTGGAGCCAGTGGGTCTGGCGACGAATATGTAGTGAGGGCCAGCCGACTAGAGCATACAGGTCGCAGTGGTGGGTGGTATAAGGGGCTTTAGTAACAAAGCGGATTGCACTGTGATAAACTGCATCCAGTTTGCTGAGTAGAGTATTGGAAGCCATTTTGTAGATGCGGCGTGAGTGAAGTAGGCTTTGTTGCAAAATAGAAAGCTGATTCTAGATTTGATTTTTGATTGGAGATGTTTGATATGAATCTGGAAGGAGAGTTTACAGTCTAGCCAGACACCTAGGTAATTATAGATGTCCACATATTCTAGGTCGGAACCATCCAGGGTGGTGATGCTAGTCGGGCTTGCGGGTGCAGGCAGCGAATGGTTGAAGAGCATGCATTTGGTTTTACTAGCGTTTAAGAGCAGTTGGAGGCGACGGAAGGAGTGTTGTATGGCATTGAAGCTTGTTTGGAGGTTAGATAGCACAGTGTCCAAGGAAGGGCCAGAAGTATACAGAATGGTGTCGTCTGCGTAGAGGTGGATCAGTGAATCGCCCGCAGCAAGAGCAACAGCATTGATATATACAGAGAAAAGAGTCAGCCCGAGAATTGAACCCTGTGGCACCCCCATAGAGACTGCCAGAGGACCGGACAACATGCCCTCCGATTTGACACACTGAACTCTCTGCAAAGTAGTTGGAGAACCAGGCAAGGCAGTCATTAGAAAAAACCGAGGCTACTGAGTCTGCTGATAAGAATATGGTGATTGACAGAGTCGAAAGCCTTGGCCAGGTCGATGAAGACGGCTGCACAGTACTGTCTTTTTCCGATGGTGTTTATGATATCGTTTAGTACCTTTAGCGTGGCTGAGGTGCACCCGTGACCGGCTCGGAAACAAGATTGCACAGCGGAAAAGGTACGCGTGGGGGGGGGGGGGGTGGGGAGTAGCCAGGAGGAAGGCATGGCCAGCCGTTGAGAAATGCTTGTTGAAGTTTTTGATTATCATGGATTTATCGTTGGTGACCGTGTTACCTAGCCTCAGTGCAGTGGGCAGCTGGGAGGAGGTGCTCTTGTTCTCCATGGTGGGGCAACCTCAACAAAAAAAATGTTTTATTTGCATGCCAGCAAAGCCACAACACTAAACAATACATTCAAATGGTGGTGCCCACAAACTGCTAGGGCCTACATAAAGCTGTCCCAGCAGTGGAGTCCCACCAGCAGTCTCAACACCTGAATATCAACTACGACTTGTCTGGCAGCGAAACAGTTCATTCAGCCTCATTTACTGCCTTTAACAAAAAAAGACAGCTAATATGGCTGACTTGGTTAAACAAATGTGCATAAGAGGCAATCTGTAATTTCGATTAAGACATTAATGAGCTAGGACGGACATAGTCAATATAACTATTTGTTCAGCACTTTTGAAATGTACAGCAACATAATTCAGAACAGGTCGTTCTTACAGTATTCTCCCTGTACAGCAAGTCAGAACTGTAGTATAAATAAAGGGGGCATATAAGCAGACAATGAAAGCGCTTACAATATTCAATGATGACATTTTTCTAAAACAGGCTACAGTCTACATGTGCACCACCAAGTCAGAACAGTAGGCTAAGTTATGGGGGTAAAAGAGATCAAATTAATATGGTGAAGAACACAGGCTACCAACAGCTTACTACACAATGTATATTAGTATTACATTCTTAGCTACAGTATACATATCTCCCTGGCATATTACATCATTTATGCAGCAGCATACAATACATTTTTGGACTCACCTTGTTGTGCCTTGCTCACTTGAACAAGAAGGTGGCGCGGCGGTCCTTCGTGGGCAAATTCTGTCATCAAAGTCTGGAATCCTCTGGATTTATGGTCCTATCTCCCATTGGCTATCTAGCTAGCTTTGTTAAACCTGGATTGAGGCTTATTTGACAAAGATACAGTCGTTCAAGTGATGGCCACCCGCATCATCGGCGTGCCATGAAGGCCTCACTCTCTGACCAAATATGGTGTCCTATAAGATATACTACACCCCTAATGAAGTCTTGTTACCTTCTAGGATCTCTGAGGAATAGATACGAACATGATTTGACTCGTTCAAACAACGTTCAGGGTGAGATTTTCACAGATTCCTTTCTTTGCAAATTGAACGAGTGGAAATACAAAATCGATTGTGAGTGCTATATGGACCTTTTTAGGATATGAAAAATTTTATCTAACAAAACAGCACTTCATGTTATCTCTGGGACCCTTTGGATGATACATTCTGAAATCTTGCTCTAAGCACACATTTCACCTTCAGAGGTGAAATTATCCAACAATATATAATATAATAATATAACCTATTGCATTGAAAAAAGTGTTTTCTTGATATAACGCGCTGCATGATTTCTAACTGTCCCGTTAACGGAAAGCCGATCCTTAATTAAACAAGCAAACACATTTATATTGCAGCTAGAAGGTAGTGCTGGTTGCATATTCCAAGTCCTTGGAAAACTATTTTAGCTGGTTACTTTTGCATGTTCCCGTCAGGACCTAATTATCCTTTTGCGTCAGCACATGCCGTAATTGTAAACTTTTAAACAGACAGTCGGCTACAGATAGCAAGTACTGCAAATAATTGTGTACTACTGGACAGTATGCTGCAATACTGTAATACACACTAGTTGACCACAAGGTGGCAGTAAATGCCAACAAATTAATCAAGTAACTACGAATAACAGTTGGTGTGGGTGTTTGGATGATAGATAAATAGTTTGTTAGTCACATGTGTAGGGATGCAGATGTAATTTCCGTGTACAGGGAAAATCTTATGCGCCGTGCTCCAACAGTGCAGGTCATTCTAAAAAGAATTGAGTGAGACAAAATAAAGATGATAATAATATAACCACATTTACAACTGGGGGCAGGGTAAGAGTGAATGAAACAGGAATATAAAAAATAATACTATATACTTTACATAATTATTATTTTAAAAAATGTAACCTTTACAGTTAAGAACTAATTATTATTTTCAATGATGGCCTAGGAACAGTGGGTTCAGGGGCAGAACTACAAATTTGCACCTTGCCAGCTCGGGTTTCGATCTTGCAACCTTTCGGTTGCTCGCCCAACGCTCTAACCACTAGGCTACCTGCTGCCCCTTACACTGTAGCAATGATAAATGTCCATTGGGGGTAGTCGGGGGGTGTAGCAGGGAGCTGCCTAGTGACTATCGAGCAGCCTGATGGTCTGGGAATAGAAGCCAGTCTGACAGTTTTTGTCAGAGTTGGGACGTGCCAAGTAAACCGTTTAGACTTCCTATCAATTCAATTCAAAGGGCTTTATTCGCAAGGGAAACATATATTGACATTGCCAAAGCAAGTGAAATGGATAATATACAGTAAACATTACCCTCAAATTCTGACTGAATAGAGACATTTCAAATGTCATATTATGTCTATATACAGTGTTGTAATGATGGGCAAAAAATGAAAGTACAGAAGGGAAAATAAACATAAATATGAGTTGTATTTACAATGGTGTTTGTTCTTCACTGGTTGCCCTATTCTTGTGGCAACAGGTCATCTTACTGCTGTGATGGCACACTGGTATTTCACCGAATAGATATGGGAATTTATCAAAATTGAATTTGTTTTCAAATTCTTTGTGGGTCTGTGTAATCTGAGGGAAATATATGCCTCTAAATGGTCATACATTTGGCAGGAGGTGGCTTTTCTTGGGAGCACATAGCCTGTCTTTTCTTGGGAGACAGGTCTGCCTACGGTAGCCTGTCCTTTCTTGGGAGCCAGGTCTGCCTACGGTAGCCTGTCTTTTCTTGGGAGCCAGGTCTGCCTACGGTAGCCTGTCTTTTCTTGGGAGCCAGGTCTGCCTACGGTAGCCTGTCTTTTCTTGGGAGCCAGGTCTGCCTACGGTAGCCTGTCTTTTCTTGGGTGCCAGGTCTGCCTACGGCGGCCTGTCTTTTCTTGGGAGCCAGGTCTGCCTACTGTGGCCTGTCTTTACTTGGGAGCCAGGTCTGCCTACGGCGGCCTGTCTTTTCTTGGGAGCCAGGTCTGCCTACGGCGGCCTGTCTTTTCTTGGGAGCCAGGTCTGCCTACGGCGGCCTGTCTTTTCTTGGGAGCCAGGTCTGCCTACGGCGGCCTGTCTTTTCTTGGGAGCCAGGTCTGCCTACGGCGGCCTGTCTTTTCTTGGGAGCCAGGTCTGCCTACGGCGGCCTGTCTTTTCTTGGGAGCCAGGTCTGCCTACGGCGGCCTGTCTTTTCTTGGGAGCCAGGTCTGCCTGTCAACCTTCCTTGTTTTGGGTCAGTCACAGTGGTCAGGTATTCTGCCTCTGTGTACTCTCTGTTTATGGTCAAATAAGCATCTAGTTTGCTCAGTTTTTTTGTTAGTAGTTTCCAATATGTCAACTAATTATTGTTATGTTTTCTCGTGTTTTGGTTGGGTCTAATTGTGTTGCTTTGTGCTTTCTGTTTGTTTGAACAGAGCCCTGGGACTCATCTATAGGTTCATCTCTCTGTAGGTGACGGCTTTGTTATGTATGGTTAGGGAATCGATTTCCATTTAGGTGGTTGTCGAATTGAACGTCTCTTTTCTGGATTTTTATCATTAGCGGGTATCGACCTAATTCTTGCTCTGCATGCATTATTTGGTGTTTTACGTTGTACACCAATATTTTTGCTGAATTCTGCATATCTCTCTGGCCTACAGAACAGCATATGTCTCATGAAAGGACTTGGACTTCTTGTTCAAAGTCTCATAAAGATAGTGTTCCCGTGTGACTCCAACCTCTACTTGTAAGGAAGAAAATACTTGATTTGTTTATACTTTTTTAATCTTTCCTGTTTGAGTATACAATTTATGACACATAGTCTTCATGAATTTCCCCAGGCCTTTAAATCAAACTTACTATTTCAGTTTTAGACAGACAGCAGACAGGGAGCCAAAAGTCACATTTATTTTGGGGTAATCAGTACTGAGAAATTTGATGTTGGCATGTGGCACACTGGTAGGCTTTCTATCCTTTGTGCCAAAAGGCCCCTGCCCACTGTTGGGAAAACATGGAAAACTGTGACTATAAATATGACCCCAATAGCCAACCCTGCAGGGAAACAAGGAGAGTGTTGCTCAGTGGACTTTGGACTACTAGGTAATAGGTGTTTGATTGCATGTTACCTTTGTGATTATTGAGCCGCGTGTTCCTGTGTCTCGATCGTTATTCACTGTCCTTCAGCCTCAATTATGTCAACATTTTCTGACTTGCTTCCAGCCTATTCAGGTGTTATTCACCCACAGAAGTGTGTAAGAGATAGGTCTACCTCTGAGTAAGAATCATACCCCTGCCCGTGACGTCCAATCACAAGCCCCAGGGACCGACCTTTGTCTCCTTTTACAATGGACCGGTGTCGTGGGAGCAGAATGGTCAGTAATGTTCTAGAAAAATAAACAACTATCTATATAATGTCCTACAAACCTAGATTGTAAAACATCTATAGTTTTTAGACCCTTTAACAATCGCATTCAGGTGTATTCAATGTAATGTATCCAATGTCACGTTTCCAACCCACGATGAGCTGTTCAGAAAGCTGATACCAGCCATTGTGCTGGTGTGTGGGGCCTTTTTATGCATACGTGATTGATGTCACTTCGTATTCACTTGGTCATAGCAGTCAGCTTTGGGGCAAAGGCCACTTTCACTGTGCCAGTGTGAGAGAGCTGTATGTGCTGTGAGTCAGTGGAAAGGCATCATAGTAGGCCCTGCCTTTGTTTGTTAGGTTAGGTTATATAAAACTGATTCCAACCACTCCACCTCCCGCTCCCCTGGCCTCCGCTCTTCCAGTATTTCTCACCTGGAAAAACTCTCTTGCCCCAGGTAAAGATTTCAGAGTAAATGACCTTCAGGCATGCACAGTCAGACACTCGGAGGGGTTTTTATGATGAAGTCTGTCAGGTGCACCACATTGCTATCTCTGTTTTTTAACAGGTCAGCATCCTTAAACATCCGGTCCACATAAGGTCAGATAAAAGGAAATTGTGTCTGAAATAATCATGTGTTTTGTAATTGGGATGTTTTTTTTTCTCATTTGAATGACCCAGGTTCCCGAGTGGCTCAGCGGCCTAAGGCACTGCATCTCAGAGCTTGAGGCGTCACTACAGACACCCAGGTTCGAATCCAGGCTGTATCACAACCGGCCATGATTGGGAGTCCCATAGGGCGGCGCGCAATTGTCCCAGCAACGTCCGGTTGTGGCCCTCTAAACAACATTACATCCCATCAACATTACAGAATCTGAAATAATCGATTTAGGCTAGGGTCAGGTGTGACTGTTATCTGGTGTGTGTGGGTCAGAAATGTGAGTAAAAGCAATGCTGGCCTAACCACTCTAGGATGATACAACGTTGATGTCATTTGCTGAACAACGTGTTTATCAGAGAGGAAGAACCTTCCAAAACATCATGATTAGGCCTAAATCCTGTTAGCAAATGCCTTTCCCAGTCTCTGGGTGGAATTATTTTCTGCATTATTACATAATGTACCTTTTTACTGTGTTTGTTTAGAATAATGAGAGACAGGACTGCTGGTGATATATGTGTTGGTGTACACACACACCCGTGTTGGGCTCCAGCCTCATTCCCTGCATGTTTTGACCACTGTCTGAGAAATAGCCCTGCTCTGGCCGTCCCTTGGCTTCTCCTGAAGGAGCTACTGTGATTATCTAGTGTTCCTGTGAAGCTCCATTGCATTCCTCAGACACCACCACCAGGCAGACACCAGAGAACCACCCAGGTCGTCACAGCGTAGCAGCATAGCTTTCATTCATCACCTCGCATACCTCAGTGTTCCTGCTGTCTACAGAACACACCGGTTCCCAGAACATAGAATAACACAAAGCATCACCTCACTTTATGAGCTCATTGGCTGCCAGATGTCACTGGGATGTCTATTGGACAGGAATGTCTCACTGAACAGAGACGTTTCTGATAGCATACTGTTGATAGACCTATCAGGGTACTTATTACTGGTGTCTCTTCAGATTTGTTTCACATCATGGCTCATTGTCTGAGGTAATGTCATTTTGAATAATGTACACATTAATACACACCCTAGGGGTGTTCTTGACAGTCGTCATAACCATCCTCCTCACCTCCAGGCCACAGCAGATCCAGTAACTAAACTCTCCCTTCTTTTTCCCACCTTATGGTGCGTTCAGTTGAATACTGAGTCAAACCGATCATCCCGTTCACGCTGTGGTTCTGACTCATGCAGGAGCAGCACTGCTTGTGCGTAGGACTCTCGCTCATAATGGCTGGATGGTCTCTACCATGAGTGTCACTGACCACAGTCCTCATGATGTAAAGGGGTAAGATGGCGGAGGGGTGTGGTGTCTGTTGACCACCTGTAGTGACCTTTCACATCTCCCAGTGCCACACAGACACAACTCTCTCTTCTGCCCAGGTCTCTCTCTCTCGCTCAATTCAAAGGGATTTATTGGCATGTTAAACATATGTTTGAGGTCCGCCTACGGCGGCCTCTCTCAATAGCAAAGCTATGCTCACTGAGTCTGTACATAGTCTAAGCTTTTTTTCTCTCTTTTCCCTTGTTGATTCTCCCATCACTCTCTTTATCCTTGGCCTTATTCCCTACAATCTACTTTCCACCTTTTAGTCCTATATTTTTCTTCCTGTTTGACTTGTCTGAACTCCCTATGTTCTTCGTTCTCTCACACTCATGCTCTCACACTAGTGCTCTCACACTCGTGCTCTCACACTAGTGCTCTCACACTCATGCTCTCACACTAGTGCTCTCACACTCGTGCTCTCACACTAGTGCTCTCACACTCATGCTCTCACACTAGTGCTCTCACACTCGTGCTCTCACACTAGTGCTCTCACACTCGTGCTCTCACACTAGTGCTCTCACACTCATGCTCTCACACTCACACTAGTGCTCTCACACTCATGCTCTCACACTAGTGCTCTCACACTCATGCTCTCACACTAGTGCTCTCACACTCGTGCTCTCACACTAGTGCTCTCACACTCGTGCTCTCACACTAGTGCTCTCACACTCGTGCTCTCACACTAGTGCTCTCACACTCGTGCTCTCACACTAGTGCTCTCACACTAGTGCTCTCACACTCGTGCTCTCACACTAGTGCTCTCACACTCGTGCTCTCACACTAGTGCTCTCACACTCGTGCTCTCACACTAGTGCTCTCACACTAGTGCTCTCACACTCGTGCTCTCACACTAGTGCTCTCACACTCGTGCTCTCACACTAGTGCTCTCACACTCGTGCTCTCACACTAGTGCTCTCACACTCGTGCTCTCACACTAGTGCTCTCACACTCGTGCTCTCACACTAGTGCTCTCACACTCGTGCTCTCACACTAGTGCTCTCACACTCGTGCTCTCACACTAGTGCTCTCACACTCGTGCTCTCACACTAGTGCTCTCACACTCGTGCTCTCACACTAGTGCTCTCACACTCGTGCTCTCACACTAGTGCTCTCACACTCGTGCTCTCACACTAGTGCTCTCACACTCGTGCTCTCACACTAGTGCTCTCACACTCGTGCTCTCACACTAGTGCTCTCACACTCGTGCTCTCACACTAGTGCTCTCACACTCGTGCTCTCACACTCGTGCTCTCACACTCGTGCTCTCACACTCGTGCTCTCACACTAGTGCTCTCACACTCGTGCTCTCACACTCGTGCTCTCGTTCTCTTTCTCTCGCACTTGTGCTCTCACTCATGCTTTCTTTCTCTCACACTTGTTATTTCTCACACGTGCTCTTTTTCTCACTCGTTCTCGCTTTCTCTCACACTTGTTCTGTCTCTCACACTTGTTCTTTCCCTCACACTCGTGCTCTCACACTTGTTCTCTTTCTCTCACACTCGTGCTCTTTCTCTCTCACTCGTGCTCTCTTTCTCTCTTCTCTCACACTCATTCTCTCGTGCTCTCTTTCTCTCACACTTGTGCTCTCACTCGTGCTCTCTTTCTCTCACAGTTGTGCTCTCACACTTGTTCTCTTTCTCTCGCACCCGTGCTCTCTTTCTCTCGCACCCGTGCTCTCTTTCTCTCGCACCCGTGCTCTCTTTCTCTCGCACCCGGGCTCTCTTTCTCTCGCACCCGGGCTCTCTTTCTCTCGCACCCCGGCTCTCTTTCTCTCGCACCCCGGCTCTCTTTCTCTCGCACCCCGGCTCTCTTTCTCTCGCACCCCGGCTCTCTTTCTCTCGCACCCGGGCTCTCTTTCTCTCGCACCCGGGCTCTCTTTCTCTCGCACCCCGGCTCTCTTTCTCTCGCACCCCGGCTCTCTTTCTCTCGCACCCCGGCTCTCTTTCTCTCGCACCCGGGCTCTCTTTCTCTCGCACCCGGGCTCTCTTTCTCTCGCACCCCGGCTCTCTTTCTCTCGCACCCGGGCTCTCTTTCTCTCGCACCCGGGCTCTCTTGCTCTTTCACTCACTCACTCCACCACTGTCCGCCAGGCCTCCACTACTAGTCGTTCAGTACCGATTTCTGAGTGCAGACCACATAGGAAGCTGTAGAGTGGCACCACAGCTGCGGTCAGTGCAGTCTGCCCTTCACTATAGACAAGTGCTGTGTCACTGTGCACAATGCCACCTGTAGCAACGAGGCAGGCAGGCCAACGGAATGACTTGGCCCAGTAATAGCAGTACAAGAGGAACACATGCTAGAGACAAGTGGTTCAATGGAATCAAGGAAAGAATGTTAGGATTGTAGAGGTTTAATTTCCTTTGAGGTTTCTCAAAATATATAAAGACCATTATCACCAATCTGTTTTCAGATATGATCTGAACATATTGTTGATGGTTTCAGAAGATATGAGTGTTCATCTAAGTAACACCTTGACATGAACTCAAACCCAAACAATGTGGAAACTGGTCTTTTTGAAAGCCATCCAATTTGGCTTCATCGTCACTCATGTGGGTTGTTATCAGTGTGTGACAGGGCAATAATAGAAATCCAATCCTTCTGTCTCAAAAGACTGACAGAGGTTTTTAGGTGTGCTGACAGGGTGCCTGTCTGAAGGGGAATCGTCTCGTCAGACAGAGGGAATAGATTCCGCTTTGTCTAAGAGCTCTCAACTTGTCCTGATCTGACCTAAACTAGCCCACTCTAATGGCCAGACTGACGTAATCCCTCAAAAATCCCTTATACAGATCTCTCCCTCATCAGGTTATCAATGATTAAATATAATCAGAAGTTTAATCATTGATGATAACCTGATAAGGGTGAGTATTGTATTCGAGGGGTTCCATGAGGTCCATGAGTATTGTGAGGACATCTTGGAGACCTGGTAACCCTGTGGGTGCTGCACAGAGAGTGAGGGGTGAAGGACAGTTCTCTGACTGGATCTACTCTGCTGGGTGTCTATCCTAGCTGGCTGTCTGAGGATGCAGCGAAGGGGACATCGTTATGGCTACAGCAGGCTGTGGTATGTACCAGAGCCCATGCACCGTGTGCCACAGATGTATACGGTGGCACCTGAGCATGGGTCTTTGGGGAAGGCACTGAATGACTGAAGTAGTTATTGTGTTTGAGGCACTTCCTGCACTACCATGATTGAGCGTTCACAAGGCAGGGGTGAGCTTGCGTTCTTGCATGCGGTTGTTACCTGCTGGCGTTGTGGTGGTGTTATGTCATCTCGTGCCCTGAGATGTAAAGGTCTTAGTAGTGTCACCTTTTTGAATTATGGTGTAGGGTATGGTGTTATTCATATTGTACTAGTTGAACAAGCAATCATTTCCTGCTCTTTTTCCATCTTCATCTTGTAGGCCTGGACTGAGAAGAGGGAGCTCCTTCACCTTCCTCACCCCTGGACCTCAATGGGACTTCAGTCTGGTGAGTACAGCCTCCATCCAGCTCTTGTTTTTGTGTTTCCCTGTTCCCTCACAGAACCTTGGCTCATTCCACTGTCCTCCACATTTTATCCTGGCATTGTTTGGGACGATTATGGCTATCCGGCCTGTTTGTGCAAAACTGTCTGTTTTGGCTTCAAATCTGGCCTTGGTGTTTTTAAACCGACACAGAAGCAAATGGACCTGTTCATTCTCAAAGCTGTAAAGTTCCTCTGACTTGGACCACAGATACGGACTCTTTGCACTTAGGTTTAGGAAAAAGTCCTTTATTAGTAAGCGATAATGACAAATGACTGAATCACTTTGGTCTTAAGGTTTTGAGGGGAGGTTTGGACTGCATCTTGGATGCATCCGGCATCACTTGTGTATCGGTATTCAGAACATAGTCTATTGTAACCCAGTCTTCACCCATTACTCCATAGTGGATGATGGTGTCACTCAGGCTCCTGAGTGGCACAGCAGTCTAAGACACTGCATCTCAGTGCAAGAGGAGTCACTAGTTTATTCCCTGGTTCGAATCCAGGCTGTATCACATCCGGCCATGATTGGAGTCCCATAGGGCGGTGCACAATTGGCACAGCGACGTCCAGGTTTGGCCGATGTAGGCTGTCATTATGAATAAGAATTTGTTCTTAACTAACTTGCCTAGTTTAAAAAATACACGTTACTGCATTGTTCATGATAACCTTGATCCCCAAAATAAAGGCACTCAAACTAAACCTTGAATCGCTCATGCAACTCGCAATCACCTCTGAGTGAGAGGTGACGTAAGCATTCTGCAGGTCCATCTGATCCTCCATTCAGGAACCTTTTAATTGCATGACTCCCTCACAGCTGATGCCAGGCACAGGACATACTACCCAGTGACCCAACAGTGAACAAACAAGAAAAATTTCCTGTTTCTATTTCCCCTTCAACATAATGGAATCAACATAGCTCCTGTTCCTCTCAGATTGGCCGGCCTACTGTTTACAGTAAAACCTAGACCTCAATGTGATCAGTGATTGGAAACAGAGTTGAGAGGAGAGATTAGAGAAAGGAACGGAACGACAAGCCCTGGAGCATTCCAGGGTTTATGAGTGAACCCCAGCTGAAACCCTATCTATCACTCATCTGAGCCGGGGAGAGGAGGAGATGAAAAGAAGGGACGAGGGAGGGGTAGAGGAGAGGAGGCTAGCGGCTCTTCATCTCGTGCCAAACGTTGCCTTTGATTCCACTAATTTACTTTAACTGGCATGCTTACCTCAACCACTAAAAGCATATAGCGCGTGTTGCCTAGGCCCCCCCCACCCCCCATGACTCCATTATTATCTCAACTTTTATAAATCTACCCAAAGAGAGAGAAATGTAGACAAACGGTGGGCTCCTTTCTTCTCCTTTGTCTCCCATCCCCTCCTATCTCTACCTTGAAACGTGAATAAGGTCAGGAGGATCCTGTGCTTTGATGTGGGAATGTAGGGGACTTTCTAGAGGCTGGGGCGGGCATAGTACAGTTTAGGTAGGGGGGGGGGGCTGTAGTGTTTCATATTATCTCAGACTACATTAGCAAGGCCTCAGGGCAGTTCTGTAATGTTGAGAATGTCATTTAGGTTTCCAGTTCTGTGCAAAGCCCAACTGCTGTTGTGTGAATGTAGGCAGGTAATTAGTAGGGGAGATCGCAGCTTTTCTGTCTCTCCCAGCGACGTGTTCAGACAGACAGAATGTCAGTCAGCATCGCTTTCCATGCAAACGTTCCTACTTCAAACAGGTGTGTGTGTGTGTGTGTGTGTGTGTGTGTGTGTGTGTGTGTGTGTGTGTGTGTGTGTGTGTGTGTGTGTGTGTGTGTGTGTGTGTGTGTGTGTGTGTGTGTGTGTGTGTGTGTGTGTGTGTGTGTGTGTGTGTGTGTGTGTGTGCGCCTAGGAATTGAGATTGTATTTTGATGTGCCTATGTGTGTGTCTCTGTGTGTAAGATCAAGCACCCTAATTCAATGATATCAACATAAACCTACCCAGCACATACCAAAAGACTGAGGTGGGGTACTAAGTATGACCACTGTTTATCATAGTCTCTGTTCTAGAATCTCTTGAGAGTCCATGGCATTCTTTAACACAGTGTCGACCCCACAGCCCCCACCTTTTTCTATGCCTACCTACCTCATACTTTGTTTTGTGCCGGTAATTACATAGGGCCAGCCAGGTTGTGTATTCTGGCAGCTGACCAGGTCATGGTTTTATTGTGCCATTTTCACGTGACACACACACAAACAGGCTAGCACAATAATAGGCCAGTGTTACTTGTGAGAGAACTCCACTGTTGCCTCACTCCCAACCCCCACTCTGTCCTTTCTGCACCTCTCCCCATCCTCCCTCTACCACTCCCTCCTTCTCTCACTGTTTCCCTCTCTCTGTGCAATCAATGTTTCTCACCTATCATTCTATCAAGCAGAACATACTTAACAAATATCACCAAGTTCTTTATCTAATCCCACCTGACATTAATGCCCTTTTTTCTCAGGCCGAAGCTGGGCCTGTTTAAAAGGTTAGTTTAGCCCAGCCCATAATGTTATGGTAATGTAAAATTGTATCATTTGCATGGGCAGCAGCAGCAGTCAACAGGGACTCTGCCCTCACACAAGCCTTGTTGTCTGGGGGAGGCTCTGAAGAAGAGACCCCTCTAGCCCAGACTTGCATGGCATATGCAGTAGTTTGTTAGCTTCATGAACTGAGGAGCTTCTACATTATGCCTCTAGTCCAGTGTAAACATTCCATCTAACCTGGCACACCCTTTTTGATGATTTCATCAAAAACTGACCAGAAACACATCGTTATTTAATAGCTAGCCTAGCACTATGCAGTTAAGCCCTCTGATGGTAAACTCTTTAATGTCTTGTTATTTTCTCTGATCAATCACTTGAATTCCTTTTTGAATGGGGATCAGCTTAATGATTAGTCGTTCAGTCACTAGCTGATTAAAGACACTAGTCTAAAGCTATTGGCTAATGAGCCTTTTTTAAAGCTAGTTGATGAATGGCTACACTTGTAGCCTTTTGATCAGATTGCCAGTTTCAGGCTCTCCTTTTACCGTCAGCTCTACTATAAACAAGAGTTGAATTGATTGATCCCACTTCCCTCATTAGCTTCAGAAAAGGTCCTAACTGCCTCAATTAGCCTACCTTTAAAAAAACTGACTGAGTGTGGAACTACTGTATTCAACAGCTGTAGCATTAAATGAGAATCTCTTGATAAGGAGCTGTACTGTAGTATTGAGTAACTTTATGTTAGCCAAAGCACTGTTCACTCCCCTTAGTGGGCTAGCTAATCATCTAGCCTTGTTCTCTCATCTGGGGCATTGCATATGGAGGCCCCTTGTGTCCCCTTGTAATTTATGAACCATGCAAATTCACATTTTCTCACCTTGTATGATCAGATATTGCACAAGGAGTTGTCTTTATATTGCACAAGGAGTTGTCTTTATATTGCACAAGGAGTTGTCTTTATATTGCACAAGGAGTTGTCTTTATATTGCACAAGGAGTTGTCTTTATATTGCACAAGGAGTTGTCTTTACAAGG
This sequence comes from Oncorhynchus gorbuscha, assembly GCF_021184085.1. NCBI lineage: Eukaryota > Metazoa > Chordata > Actinopteri > Salmoniformes > Salmonidae > Oncorhynchus > Oncorhynchus gorbuscha. The sequence continues at coordinate 15,362,841 of NC_060186.1, read as the reverse complement.
AGTGCATGTTGCAAGGAGTGAGTTGCACAAGGAGTGGTCGTTTGCATATTGCACAAGGAGTGGTCGTTATGTTGCACAAGGAGTGGTGTTGCACAAGGAGTGGTCGTTATGTTGCACAAGGAGTGGGAGTGGTCGTTATGTTGCACAAGGAGTGGTCGTTATGTTGCACAAGGAGTGGTCGTTATGTTGCACAAGGAGTTGTCGTTATGTTGCACAAGGAGTGGTCGTTATGTTGCACAAGGAGTGGTCTTATGTTGCACAAGGAGTGGTGTTGCACAAGGAGTGGTCGTTATGTTGCACAAGGAGTGGTCGTTATGTTGCACAAGGAGTGGTCTTTATGTTGCACAAGGAGTGGTCTTTATGTTGCACAAGGAGTATGTTGCACAAGGAGTGGTCGTTATGTTGCACAAGGAGTGGTCGTTATGTTGCACAAGGAGTGGTCGTTAGTTGCACAAGGAGTGTCTTTATGTTGCACAAGGAGTGGTCGTTATGTTGCACAAGTTATATTGCACAAGGAGTGGTCGTTATGTTGCACAAGGAGTGGTCGTTATGTTGCACAAGGAGTGGTCGTTATGTTGCACAAGGAGTGGTGCATGTTGCACAAGGAGTGGTCGTTATGTTGCACAAGGAGTGGTCGTTATGTTGCACAAGGAGTGGTCGTTATGTTGCACAAGGAGTGGTCACAAGGAGTGGTCGTTATGTTGCACAAGTGGTCGTGTTGCACAAGGAGTGGTCGTTATGTTGCACAAGGAGTGGTCGTTATGTTGCACAAGGAGTGGTCGTTATGTTGCACAAGGAGTGGTCGTTATGTTGCACAAGGAGTGGTCGTTATGTTGCACAAGGAGTGGTCGTTATGTTGCACAAGGAGTGGTCGTTATGTTGCACAAGGAGTGGTCGTTATGTTGCACAAGGAGTGGTCGTTATGTTGCACAAGGAGTGGTCGTTATGTTGCACAAGGAGTGGTTGTTGCACAAGGAGTGGTCGTTATGTTGCACAAGGAGTGGTCGTTATGTTGCACAAGGAGTGGTCGTTATGTTGCACAAGGAGTGGTCGTTATGTTGCACAAGGAGTGGTCGTTATGTTGCACAAGGAGTGGTCGTTATGTTGCACAAGGAGTGGTCGTTATGTTGCACAAGGAGTGGTCGTTATGTTGCACAAGGAGTGTTGCATGTTGCACAAGGAGTGGTTGCACAAGGAGTGGTCGTTATGTTGCACAAGGAGTGGTTGCACAAGGAGTGGTCGTTATGTTGCACAAGGAGTGGTCGTTATGTTGCACAAGGAGTGGTATGTTGCACAAGGAGTGGTCGTTATGTTGCACAAGGAGTGGTCGTTATGTTGCACAAGGAGTGGTCGTTATGTTGCACAAGGAGTGGTCGTTATGTTGCACAAGGAGTGGTTTATGTTGCACAAGGAGTGGTCGTTATGTTGCACAAGGAGTGGTCGTTATGTTGCACAAGGAGTGGTCGTTATGTTGCACAAGGAGTGGTCGTTATGTTGCACAAGGAGTGGTCGTTATGTTGCACAAGGAGTGGTCTTTATGTTGCACAAGGAGTGGTCTTTATGTTGCACAAGGAGTGGTCTTTATGTTGCACAAGGAGTGGTCTTTATGTTGCACAAGGAGTGGTCTTTATGTTACACAAGGAGTGGTCTTTATGTTGCACAAGGAGTGGTCTTTATGTTGCACAAGGAGTTGTCTTTATGTTGCACAAGGAGTTGTCTTTATGTTGCACAAGGAGTTGTCTTTATGTTACACAAGAAGTGGTCTTTATATTGCACAAGGAGTTGTCTTTATGTTACACAAGGAGTTGTCTTTACTGTGGAAAGCTGACAGGTTTGTGGAAGAAATGCCCATTTACCTCCTTCAAAACAAACTATTCATAACAAAAAACTACCTCAACATACTGTCTCACTCACTCTGCACACCCGTGGTCCCGTCTCGACTTCCTGAATGCCCTGTGATGGCCCTCTACTCCCTCTGTGGTTAATGTGCCCTAATGACAGCGCCCTAAGAGCCCCGGCAGTCAGGCGACGCCAGCGCTCCTCCAGCGCTCCTCCAGCGCTCCTCCAGCGCTCCTCCAGCGCTCCTCCAGCCTTTACAACCCTAGTCGCATACACACAAACTCCGGGCCAGATCTCATCTCACCTGCCAGCTGATCTTTTCCCCAGGTGTTCAAGTGCTCTTGTGCTTCATTAACCCTTTCCTCTTCCCAATGGAACCTGCAGGGGTGAACATTGTCCCTGGGGCAATAGTGGCAGTTCTTCACTTCACTGGGGTTATTCTCTGAGACCAGGATAGGACAGGGTAATGGGGCAGAGGGGTGGCGGTTGTCTATTAAAGTCTAACTATTTCTAACATCAGAGAACAGCAGGAGTCCAGACTAGATGTAGTTGTTTTGTGTGAATTGGAGAGACTCATGAGTGTGTGTAGCTATCTGTCTAAAGAGTGTGTGTGTGTGTGTGTGTGTGTGTGTGTGTGTGTGTGTGTGTGTGTGTGTGTGTGTGTGTGTGTGTGTGTGTGTGTGTGTGTGTGTGTGTGTGTGTGTGTGTGTGTGTGTGTGTGTGTGTGTGTGTGTGTGTGTGTGTGTGTGTATTTATCTGTCTAAATTTGAAAAATAACAATCTAATTTCAATCTGTCCACAGAAGCGGAAGTGCAGAGAGAAGGATGAGTCTGATGCAGTCAGCCTGTGCAGCTTTGACTTCAAGGTAAAACACACAATAAATCGGCCCATAACACTGATCTGAGTTCACAATATAGATGCCCTGAACCAGCATTACTGATCCGAGATCAGTTTGTCAAAGTGATGCACACAGTTATGTAAACTGTTGTTTTCCCCAAGAGTTGCTGACATTCATGAATGTACGGGAAATTCCATTCCAGACTTAGAATGTTATTGCAATGGATCATTTGGTACCAACATGGAGGACAGTTTCCTGACCTCTGTATATCTTTGGCTGAGGTCTGAAGAAGCTAGGTCTATAGCCTATCCAAAGTCTAGCCCTGTCCTGTTTGTTTGTGATACTTGAGCATATCACTGAAAACCATCCAGATAAGGACCATGTTTGTTTATAGCAACCACCACAACATTCATCAACTTATGTTTGGGGAATTCCATCACCAAATCTACTGTAGTTACTAAGATTATTATTTCTAGTAAATTGACAATCAGGGCTCGTTGGTTGGAAAAGGTCCTCCTAATGGGTCTATAATGTTGTCTGGGTGTTTGACTCACATACTCAGGCCTGTCACCAGTATTCCAATTTGGGATGATTTTCTCAATAATCCCCCTTTGGTAATGCTCTCTGCTTCCACAGAGGTTTCATTATCACACTCAATCTGGAGGCGAAAGAAACGCACACCTGGTGAGGTGAGGTGCTGGCTAGTGGAGTAGAACACCTGGTGAGGTGAGGTGCTGGCTAGTGGAGTAGAACACCTGGTGAGGTGAGGTGCTGGCTAGTGGAGTAGAACACCTGGTGAGGTGAGGTGCTGGCTAGTGGAGTAGAACACCTGGTGAGGTGAGGTGCTGGCTCGTGGAGTAGAACACCTGGTGAGGTGAGGTGCTGGCTCGTGGAGTAGAACACCTGGTGAGGTGAGGTGCTGGCTAGTGGAGTAGAACACCTGGTGAGGTGAGGTGCTGGCTAGTGGAGTAGAACACCTGGTGAGGTGAGGTGCTGGCTAGTGGAGTAGAACACCTGGTGAGGTGAGGTGAGGTGCTGGCTAGTGGAGTAGAACACCTGGTGAGGTGCTGGCTAGTGGAGTAGAACACCTGGTAAGGTGAGGTGCTGGCTAGTGGAGTAGAACACCTGGTGAGGTGAGGTGCTGACTAGCGGAGTAGAACACCTGGTGAGGTGAGGTGCTGGCTAGCGGAGTAGAACACCTGGTGAGGTGAGGTGAGGTGAGGTGCTGGCTAGTGGAGTAGAACAACTGGAGAGGTGAGGTGCTGGCTAGCGGAGTAGAACACCTGGTGAGGTGAGGTGCTGGCTAGCGGAGTAGAACACCTGGTGAGGTGAGGTGAGGTGCTGGCTAGTGGAGTAGAACAACTGGAGAGGTGAGGTGCTGGCTAGCGGAGTAGAACACCTGGTGAGGTGAGGTGCTGGCTAGTGGAGTAGAACACCTGGTGAGGTGAGGTGAGGTGCTGGCTAGCGGAGTAGAACACCTGGTGAGGTGCTGGCTAGTGGAGTAGAACACCTGGTGAGGTGAGGTGCTGGCTAGTGGAGTAGAACACCTGGTGAGGTGAGGTGCTGGCTAGCGGAGTAGAACACCTGGTGAGGTGAGGTGCTGGCTAGTGGAGTAGAACACCTGGTGAGGTGAGGTGCTGGCTAGTGGAGTAGAACACCTGGTGAGGTGAGGTGCTGGCTAGTGGAGTAGAACACCTGGTGAGGTGAGGTGCTGGCTAGTGGAGTAGAACACCTGGTGAGGTGAGGTGCTGGCTAGTGGAGTAGAACACTTGGTGAGGTGAGGTGCTGGCTAGTGGAGTAGAACACCTGGTGAGGTGAGGTGCTGGCTAGTGGAGTAGAACACCTGGTGAGGTGAGGTGCTGGCTAGTGGAGTAGAACACCTGGTGAGGTGAGGTGCTGGCTAGTGGAGTAGAACACCTGGTGAGGTGAGGTGCTGGCTAGCGGAGTAGAACACCTGGTGAGGTGAGGTGCTGGCTAGTGGAGTAGAACACCTGGTGAGGTGAGGTGCTGGCTAGCGGAGTAGAACACCTGGTGAGGTGAGGTGCTGGCTAGTGGAGTAGAACACCTGGTGAGGTGAGGTGCTGGCTAGCGGAGTAGAACACCTGGTGAGGTGAGGTGCTGGCTAGTGGAGTAGAACACCTGGTGAGGTGAGGTGCTGGCTAGTGGAGTAGAACACCTGGTGAGGTGAGGTGAGGTGCTGGCATGAGAGAGCCCCAGTAAGCCAGTGACTCAGCCCCTGTAATAGGGTTAGAGGCAGAGAATCCCAGTGGAAAGAGAGGGAACCGGCCAGGCAGAGACAGCAAGGGCGGTTCGTTGCTCCAGAGCCTTTCCGTTCACCTAGGAGCTAGGAGCACAGTCTAGGAGCTCAGATGCAATAATTGAATAACCTAATAACTAATGTTTGGACAAACGAGCTATAATTATCACACTCAAAACATAACAAGCACTTTTCTGAGTAATCAGACGATTAATAGTACCCTGTTAAATTTCTCACAAACCACTATGACAGGCCACATTTCTAGTGAACGCTTACTTTTGATGACTACATGGAGGACATTAGTCTGTTTCTACCCAGCGGAGCCTAATCTTGTTTTTTTGATCGCTTCATATTTCTTCAGTAAAATGCTTGGGTCTGAAATGACTCGAAAGCTGAGGATGGTCTGATGAGACTGTTGATAGTCGTGCATTAAAGAGATTTGCCCGTCACAATTTATAAACAACCCTACATCATTATGCTCAATCAGATTTGAGCCATTTTACTGGTAGTCTCTGTATACAAAGACTTGTTATTGTCCTGTAGCATTGGTTTTTTTTTAGGTGGTTTATAGGCTGGTCTATGTATTGGTCTATACCAGGGAACTCTGTCGGGGTCTCGACTTACTTTCTACAGTTAAAATACTAGAATACACAAGGTGCAATTTCAAAATGTGGTTGTGTATCAGCAGTTTCTCTTATGTCAATCACTGAAAGTCAGTCAATTAGCTCATGTCGGCTAATCGATTTTTAGATTAGCGGTCAGCTATAGTAGTTACTAAGATTATTATTTCTAGTAAATTATTTCTAGTAAATTGACAATCAGGGCTCGTTGGTTGGAAAAGGTCCTCCTAATGGGTCTATAATGTTGTCTGGGTGTTTGACTCACATACTCAGGCCTGTCACCAGTATTCCAATTTGGGATGATTTTCTCAATAATCCCCCTTTGGTAATGCTCTCTGCTTCCACAGAGGTTTCATTATCACACTCAATCTGGAGGCGAAAGAACCTGGTGAGGTGAGGTGCTGGCTACACCTGGTGAGGTGAGGTGCTGGCTAGTGGAGTAGAACACCTGGTGAGGTGAGGTGCTGGCTAGTGGAGTAGAACACCTGGTGAGGTGAGTGCTGGCTAGAACACCTGGTGAGGTGAGGTGCTGGCTAGTGGAGTAGAACACCTGGTGAGGTGAGGTGCTGGCTAGTGGAGTAGAACACCTGGTGAGGTGAGGTGCTGGCTAGTGGAGTAGAACACCTGGTGAGGTGAGGTGCTGGCTAGTGGAGTAGAACACCTGGTGAGGTGAGTTGCTGGCTAGTGGAGTAGAACACCTGGTGAGGTGAGGTGCTGGCTCGTGGAGTAGAACACCTGGTGAGGTGAGGTGCTGGCTCGTGGAGTAGAACACCTGGTGAGGTGAGGTGCTGGCTCGTGGAGTAGAACACCTGGTGAGGTGAGGTGCTGGCTAGTGGAGTAGAACACCTGGTGAGGTGAGGTGCTGGCTAGTGGAGTAGAACACCTGGTGAGGTGAGGTGAGGTGCTGGCTAGTGGAGTAGAACACCTGGTGAGGTGAGGTGCTGGCTAGTGGAGTAGAACACCTGGTGAGGTGCTGGCTAGTGGAGTAGAACACCTGGTAAGGTGAGGTGCTGGCTAGTGGAGTAGAACACCTGGTGAGGTGAGGTGCTGACTAGCGGAGTAGAACACCTGGTGAGGTGAGGTGCTGGCTAGCGGAGTAGAACACCTGGTGAGGTGAGGTGCTGGCTAGCGGAGTAGAACACCTGGTGAGGTGAGGTGCTGGCTAGCGGAGTAGAACACCTGGTGAGGTGAGGTGCTGGCTAGTGGAGTAGAACACCTGGTGAGGTGAGGTGAGGTGCTGGCTAGTGGAGTAGAACACCTGGTGAGGTGAGGTGCTGGCTAGTGGAGTAGAACACCTGGTGAGGTGCTGGCTAGTGGAGTAGAACACCTGGTGAGGTGAGGTGAGGTGCTGGCTAGTGGAGTAGAACACCTGGTGAGGTGAGGTGCTGGCTAGCGGAGTAGAACACCTGGTGAGGTGAGGTGCTGGCTAGTGGAGTAGAACACCTGGTGAGGTGCTGGCTAGTGGAGTAGAACACCTGGTGAGGTGAGGTGCTGGCTGGCACCTGGTGAGGTGCTGGCTAGTGGAACACCTGGTGAGGTGAGGTGCTGGCTAGTGGAGTAGAACACCTGGTGAGGTGAGGTGCTGGCTAGTGGAGTAGAACACTTGGTGAGGTGCTGGCTAGTGGAGTAGAACACCTGGTGAGGTGAGGTGCTGACTAGTGGAGTAGAACACTTGGTGAGGTGAGGTGCTGGCTAGTGGAGTAGAACACCTGGTGAGGTGAGGTGCTGGCTAGTGGAGTAGAACACCTGGTGAGGTGAGGTGCTGGCTAGTGGAGTAGAACACCTGGTGAGGTGAGGTGCTGGCTAGTGGAGTAGAACACCTGGTGAGGTGAGGTGCTGGCTAGTGGAGTAGAACACCTGGTGAGGTGAGGTGCTGGCTAGTGGAGTAGAACACCTGGTGAGGTGCTGGCTAGCGGAGTAGAACACCTGGTGAGGTGAGGTGCTGGCTAGTGGAGTAGAACACCTGGTGAGGTGAGGTGCTGGCTAGTGGAGTAGAACACCAGGTGAGGTGCTGGCTAGTGGAGTAGAACACCTGGTGAGGTGAGGTGCTGGCTAGTGGAGTAGAACACCTGGTGAGGTGAGGTGCTGGCTAGTGGAGTAGAACACCTGGTGAGGTGAGGTGCTGGCTAGTGGAGTAGAACACCTGGTGAGGTGAGGTGAGGTGCTGGCATGAGAGAGCCCCAGTAAGCCAGTGACTCAGCCCCTGTAATAGGGTTAGAGGCAGAGAATCCCAGTGGAAAGAGAGGGAACCGGCCAGGCAGAGACAGCAAGGGCGGTTCGTTGCTCCAGAGCCTTTCCGTTCACCTAGGAGCTAGGAGCACAGTCTAGGAGCTCAGATGCAATAATTGAATAACCTAATAACTAATGTTTGGACAAACGAGCTATAATTATTACACTCAAAACATAACAAGCACTTTTCTGAGTAATCAGACGATTAATAGTACCCTGTTAAATTTCTCACAAACCACTATGACAGGCCACATTTCTAGTGAACGCTTACTTTTGATGACTACATGGAGGACATTAGTCTGTTTCTACCCAGCGGAGCCTAATCTTGTTTTTTTGATCGCTTCATATTTCTTCAGTAAAATGCTTGGGTCTGAAATGACTCGAAAGCTGAGGATGGTCTGATGAGACTGTTGATAGTCGTGCATTAAAGAGATTTGCCCGTCACAATTTATAAACAACCCTACATCATTATGCTCAATCAGATTTGAGCCATTTTACTGGTAGTCTCTGTATACAAAGACTTGTTATTGTCCTGTAGCATTGGGGTTTTTTGAGGTGGTTTATAGGCTGGTCTATGTATTGGTCTATACCAGGGAACTCTGTCGGGGTCTCGACTTACTTTCTACAGTTAAAATACTAGAATACACAAGGTGCAATTTCAAAATGTGGTTGTGTATCAGCAGTTTCTCTTATGTCAATCACTGAAAGTCAGTCAATTAGCTCATGTCGGCTAATCGATTTTTAGATTAGCGGTCAGCTATCTAAACTTGTTATCATTGAGGAATTACGACCAGGGGGCCCCCGTTGATTTTGTTAGTCAGTCTCACTCGGTTATGATATTAAAAAATGCTAACATTTCTGTCCACACTGTGGCAAAATGAATAGAATTGCATAAAATGACACTGAACAAAAATATAAACGTAAAGTGTAGGTCGCATGTTTAATGAGCTGAAATAAAATATCCCAGAAATGTTCCATACTCACAAAAGCGCATTTCTCTCAAATGTTGCACTCAAGTTTGTTTACATCCCTGTTGGTGAACATTTCTCCTTTGCCAAGATAATCCATCCACCTGACAGGTGTGGCACATGAAGAAGCTGATTAAACAGCATGATATTACACAGGTGCACCTTGTGCTGGAGGTTTTGTGTCACAACATAATGCCACAGATGGCTCAAGTTTTGAGGGAGTGTGTAATTGGCATGCTGACTGCAGGAATGTCCACCAGAGCTGTTGCCAGTGAATTGAATGTTAATTTCTTTACCCTAAACGGACTCCAATGTCATTTTAGATCATTTGGCAGTAAGTCCAACCGGCCTCACAACCGCAGACCACAATCTATGGCGTTGTGTGTGGGGGCGAGCGGTTTGCTGACATCAACGTTGTGAACAGAGTGCCCCATGGTGCAGATTATGCCATGCCTTGTCTCTGTTGTTGCTTCATTCATTCCATGATCCGTGCCTGAGCTTCCAACACTTTCATGGTTGAACTGATTTCAGTCACCTGAAATCAGTGACTGGTATTATGATCCCATCACAAGGTATTATGACGGGATGGGCTATAGTGAAATGTGTGGATACAGACGAAATCCTGTCTGTCATTCTGTGGTATTAAAGTCTTATTTTTCCACTGTGTTATTGGTGATTGGTCAACAAGGAGTTGTCAGAATGACCACTACATGATCAGAATTATAGTAACACAAGTTACATCTATGCTTCAGTAGAGGACGCCATGCTGCGTACTGACATCTAGCAGCCAGATTCACTTCGAAATTGGACGTCCATCCATGTCCCAAGGACGTCTGGAGATGCCTTCAGAATCCTGCTAGGGCATTGTGGACGGAGATGGTGAATGAGCGTTAGCCACCCAGTGCTAAACAGTCGTTTTACATGTATTTGTTTTAACCTTATCCTTAACCTTGTTAGTTCTAGATCTGTCATTTTCATTGAAAGCAAATCTAAGAAGTAGTAGTTCTGTCATATGCTCTATTTCTATGCTTCCTGTTCTTACGTTTTGTTTTTGTACACCAACTTCAAACAGATGAAAATACAATATTTTCGGTTATTGAAAATATATTTCACAGCGGTTTAAATGGTACAATGATTCTCTATACTATACGGTTAAAGGTGAAATATGCAGAAATCGCTCCACCATTTCCTGGATTCTAAAATTCAAATAGTTAGTTTAATTTCAGTTTACGCTAAATTGCTTGTTTTGTCACTGAAATTAGGCCATCTATTCGAATTTTAGCAACCAGCAAATGGCGGCGCGATTTCTGCACATTGCACCTTTTAACTGTTGAGTTGTTTTTGTTCCAACACTCTACTCAGCAAACTGGATGCAGTTTATCACAGTGCCATCCGTTTTGTCACTAAAGCACCTTATACCACCCACCACTGCGACCTGTATGCTCTAGTCGGCTGGCCCTCGCTACATACCCACAGACCCACTGGCTCCAGGTCATCTACAAGTCCATGCTAGGTAAAGCTCCACCTTATCTCAATTCACTGGTCACGATGGCAACACCCACCCGTAGCACGCGCTCCAGCAGGTGTATCTCACTGATCATCCCTAAAGCCAACACCTCATTTGGCCGCCTTTTGTTCCAGTTCTCTGCTGCCTGTGACTGGAACAAATTGCAAAAATCGCTGAAGTTGGAGACTTTTATCTCCCTCACCAACTTTAAACATCTGCTATCTGAGCAGCTAACCGATCGCTGCAGCTGTACATAGTCTATCGGTAAATAGCCCACCCAATTTTACCTACCTCATCCCCATACTGTTTTTATTTATTTACTTTTCTGCTCTTTTGCACACCAATATCTCTACCTGTACATGACCATCTGATTATTTATCACTCCAGTGTTAATCTGCAAAAATGTAATTATTCGCCTACCTCTTCATGCCTTTTGCACACAATGTATAGGTTAAAGGCTCTTGTAGTGTATGACTAACTGAGGTCAAACCACTCACTGACTCAAACTAAACACGATCAAAACAAGATTCGGCACCGCTGGGGAAGAACGGAATAATTACAATAAACTTACAAAGTGATATTTCATATAGTCGAAGTTAGGCAAGAATAGAGAGAGGAATGATTCACTGAACCACTCCTCTGTCATAAAGTATGTGTTTACTAGAAATGTGGCCTGTCATAGAGGTTTGTGACAAATTGAACAGGGTACTATTATTCATCTGATTAGAAAAATCTGCCATTGTGTCCTTGAGCAAGGCACTTAACCCTAATTGCTGCTGTAAGTCGCTCTGGATAAGAGCGTCTGCTAAATGACTCAAATGTCAAATGAACTCATTCGGCTGCTAGGTGAACAGTCTACTCTGGCGAATGGTCCTCGTTTCATGAAGTTAGATCAAAGCTGAATCAATGTCTGCATCCAAGATCACATCATGATGGTATTCTACATAACTGAGTATTATAGTGTATTATAGTTTTCCTGTAAAACAAACACTACCTCAATCAGGGTGATTGTGGCATGCTACAGTTTGATAACCCATCTACACTAAAATCTGCCCATAATTCTAAACCACACTGTAGGCTACTTCAGAACAACGCTGTATAACTCCAGAAGAGCTAAATGTATCTCCTTGTGAAACTGATTGAGATCCAATAGTTGGCATGCAGACGCTGCATGGATGTTTCACTGGTAAAACTTGAAGAATTATTATTCCCGAGTGAAAGTGAGAAATGTGCAGGGAGGGTACCACAAAAATGTGTGCGTAAATCCTTCCCACATGCGCAGAACGTGATTTGGAGGGCGGTTACCTACAGAATCGCAGTCTCGGCCTGTTCGCAAACTTGTTGTACCAGACCATATCCCCTCCCCCGCACACCTCCCCAAATCCACCTTCAAACCCCCCATGCTGTCTTGCTCTTTGGCCCAGGTGGAGGGGGTTGAGGCAGCTTAACAACCTACGAACAATAGGCTACTTCCATAGTTCTCTGCCCCCCCTCAACCCTCCAGGTTTGACCTCCATGCTCGCCCGGAGAGCCAAAATGTTGCCACAATAAAAACAGGGCAGGGGGGTTGAGTAGCTGACTAGAAGGTGTTTGCTGTAAATGCTGCACACTTGTATCGCGTATCGCCAGTCCTGGCTGGAATCAGGGTTCCTTGAAAAACCTGAAGCCACAAGTTGTAACTTTCCAAGCTTCTTTCACCACCCATTTTTTTCTCTTCTGCATGTTTGCTTGGTGGGTTAGCTAGATTGTGTGTGTGTGTGTGTGTGTGCTCTCTATGAATGTGTCATGACAAACCTGTGGTTCCTGGTTACCTCCACACACTGTTTGGTAGCAACCCATAGAATCCCTGGTTGTGTGCACTGAGAATAACTCACTTAAGTAAACTATTGAGTAACCAGGGGATGTTTGTCTGGTGTGAATTATAGCGCTGGTATTGTGTTTAATGGCTGCTCTGTGATGGTTTTAGTGGGGCACTGCTGGATAAGAAGCCCTGTCCTCATCTCCCCTCTAATAGCTGCCGAAGATACCTTTTTTAAAGGTTGATTGGCAGTAAGACAGAGGAATGAGGGAGGAATGGAGACCACGGGAAATTGGGGATCAGGTATAGGTGGAAAGTGAATGGGAAGAATCGAGCGAGAACAACAGAGGCAAATTCCAAATAGAGAGAAATGGGGCGATACAGGAGTTGGTGTATCAGAAACAAAACTGTTTTTGTTTTTCTCTTTCTCTTGGCCCACTCAATCTGGCAGTGCCTGGGCTTGATATGATCACACTGAAGCTGTGATTCATTATAGTATATGAACACCCGTAGGCCTATTCTCTTCCTGCCTGCTCAAATAAGGACTCACCGGCCAAATGTATATAGGGAGGAATAATCCACTAATATTAGATTCATTCCAGACCATATCTGCCATTTGCTGTACCTGAACTCCTGCACCAAACTCCCACCACCAGGGGGCAATGGTTCCACCACTTGTTGAGTGAATTAGTCCCCTTGGAAATTGTTGGCTGTTATGTTTACTCCAGAACTCTAATAAACACTAGCCTTTTCCTGTACTGCTGGTGTGGAGGGCATGTACAGTTCAGTCCGAACTGTAAGCCCCAGGGCTCTGTTTGTTCCTGGCAGGGAGGTACCATGGTGGAATAGAGGGTAACGCTATGGTTGAGGTGACTCACTCCTGCCTGCCTCTCTGTGTGTGTGTGTGGGGGGGATAGTAAAGTGTGTGAGAGGGTAGTATTAAGTAAGTAAGTAAGTGTGTGTGAGAGGGTAGTATTAAGTAAGTAAGTAAGTGTGTGTGAGAGGGTATTAGTATTAAGTAGAGTAATTAAGTAAGTAAGTGTGTGTGAGAGGGTATTAAGTAAGTAAGTAAGTGTGTGTGAGAGGGTAGTATTAAGTATTAAGTGTGTGTGAGAGGGTAAGTAAGTAAGTAGAGGGTAGTATTAAGTAAGTAAGTAAGTGTGTGAGAGGGTAGTATTAAGTAAGTAAGTAAGTGTGTGTGAGAGGGTAGTATTAAGTAAGTAAGTAAGTGTGTGTGAGAGGGTAGTATTAAGTAAGTAAGTGTGTGTGAGAGGGTAGTATTAAGTAAGTAAGTGTGTGTGAGAGGGTAGTATTAAGTAAGTAAGTGTGTGTGAGAGGGTAGTATTAAGTAAGTGTGTGTGAGAGGGTAGTATTAAGTAAGTAAGTGTGTGTGAATACACGGTTGTTTGTCAGACCTTTCCTACAGCTGACTGGGTGTTTGGGCCCAGCAGGTTGAGCTATTTTGTGTTTGGTTGTGTCCACAGCCCACCCACGGGTGATGGACCAGACAGAGGGGTGACTCAGCCTCAGGTCTCCCCACACGGAGTGACTAACACTGAGATGCACCGTGTTGTCTTCCCTGTGTCTGGATGATTGCACGATAAAGACTCTTTTCACAGACACAGGTTTTCATTTTCTCCACTGAAAGTGTACACTGGGTCAGTGGTGTGTTTTATAGTCTATCTCCTCCAGACTGTCTGTTTCCTGGTTCATATTCCAGCAAACAGACATTTTGTAAATATTATTATTCAGTCTTCCCTGAATAATCATTCACACCATCCTCCCTTCTGGCAAACTGCTCTCCCTTTTCCACAAGTAATCTAATCATCCCCCAAATCAACATGTAGTCAGACTTTCCCCCTGGGCTGTTAATTAGCATTTGATTCCTTGCCTGGAGCTGTGAATCCTAGCCACTTCTTGGTTCAGTTTGTGGAGTGGACTCTGCTTGTGGAGTGATTGATGTATGCCAGACTGTCAGAGCCCTGTTGGTCTGTATAACACAATCAATTTGACCTGTAAACAGACAGTCCTGACGAACACATTCTCAACCATGGTGCCAGTCCTCATGTAGTTTAGCAACAATGATCCATCTGTGTTTTCTCAATTCTGTCACCACACACACACACACACACACACACACACACACACACACACACACACACACACACACACACACACACACACACACACACACACACACACACACACACACACACACACACACACACACACGCTTAGTTGCATATGTCCTGTTTCACACCTTAGTATTGACACAGGAGGGTGAATTCGAGCCTTCACATTGGTCTAATTTGTTTGCTCAACACACACGCAAGCACACACAGACTGTGGCTAAATGACTAGCAAGGCTTTACATCCCTTCCAACACATAGCACCTCAGCACATTATCCTGTCCATCACAGTCAACACCTTGGAATCTGCAGTCCATTTGCACAGCAGTTCTGAGTATGTAGCAACATGTCGGGTTTAGTGGCTTGCCACAGGTGTTTTCACATCTCTAATCACGTCTCGGTTCACTTTTATTCAGATGGAACACGAATGTGTCTGGCTGTGACATGAGTTTGTGCAGGAAAAGGGCAGCAAGCTTGTCTTTTACTTTAAAACTCTGCTACAGAATGAGTGAGTTTAGTTTCTCACTTCTATGTACTGTTAAACTGGGTGCAGATGAAATGCACCCCCCCGCCCTTTATCTACATTCAGAGTCTGATGAACTTGTGGATACCATTTTTATGTCTCTGTGTGCAGTTTGAAAGAAGTTGCTAATTAGTGTTAGCGTAATGGAAGTCTATAATATCTACTAGCATTCTGGGTAATAACAAACTAAACACCCCTATTTAAATCCACCCCACCCCCACACACAACACTTCTGCCCTCAATACACAGGGTCTTGTGTGTGTGTGTGTGTGTGTGTGTGTGTGTGTGTGTGTGTGTGTGTGTGTGTGTGTGTGTGTGTGTGTGTGTGTGTGTGAGTGTGAGTGTGAGTGTGTGTGTGTGTGTGATATAATAAGGAGGTGAATGAGTGCGTCCCTCTTATTGATATTCTAATTGATCTTCCCCTTCCCCTGCTGATCAGAGCCTGGTAACAGCTCTCTGCCATTAGCTAAAGCAGACAGCGAACACTGGTGCACTTTACACCTTTCACACCAGAAAGCCAGGGGACAAAGAAGTGCTCCATAATTACTCACTCAATGAGGTGTGTTATTGATTACATGATAGTTCATTACTTATAGGTTGTGTTTGAACTAGATTCTATAGGTGGAAATGTACAACTGCTGTTTTCAAGGAATTTTCATGATTAATTATCTGAAGTAGAATTCCTCTTAGCCTACTTTTTTACATGATTCATCAGTAAGAGCTCAGAAGACATTTGTTTAGTTTAAAAACGCGAAGCAGGTTTCTGTCTGAGTTAGGGATGCTCAATGAATCTAATTTGGATCGAAACTGCAATATTGTTAGAGGCTGCATTTTTAAACATGTTTTTAAATTATTTTTATGCCATGATTATAATATTCAAATGTAATAAGGGTCTCCAGGGAAACGCTGACCAACACTTTGGGTTCCTTCCCTTTCACAACGTCTACTGTACCTGTCTTTTTCAGTAGTTGTCATGACAAACAACACCAACCATAGAATTGGAATACTCATTTTATTTCTATGATTCTTAGTGTTTTGATCTAAATCGGAAGTAAAATCGCAATCATAATATTGGGTTCAAAAATTGCGATTTAGATAATTTTCCCATATTGTGCAGTCCTAAATTGTTGGACGGTAACTTGTTCTCTGATGCGAGAGCAACAGATCTCTTATCAGATCTGTGACTGAATCAGCAACTAGCCCTGTTCTCTCTGCTATCTCCACTGAACACTGTATCTTAGCAGGGTATGTTTGTGTGTGTTTAGTCTCTGGCAGATTACTGCCTTGTTCAAACCAGAACTCTTAGAGATCATTGTTCTGTAATACTGTCTGCACATGATGCATACCTTTTCCATGCACTTTAACAACAGACCTACATGGAATTCTCCCAGCACTTTTTTTTTAATGTGTGTGTGTGTGTCACCAACAAAAAGCAAACGGGCTGCTTCGCCTGTATAGCCCTTCACACTTCCAAGAAGAGTCTGATTCCTCCAACAGTAACCCCCGTAAATGGTGGGAGGGGTTTGGAGAGCTTGGTCCTCCCTTTACCAAGGAGTATTTAAACCGCCCCCTCCCTAACTCCACCTCAGACCAAAGTTTAGAAAGAGAGAGCGGTAGTGTGTGGAGAGAATTTGTTCTACTGTCACAAAGATATTTTGAAGAAGAGAAAGAAAAAAACAACTATTTCATATGGATTAATGAAGACTAACTGGACATAGCAGAAACCTTGTTGGATTTTTTTACTCAACGCTATGGTGGCTTACGATGAACTGGGTAGCTTGGTGCCTATCAAACGGACTCTACAAGCTATAGACTGTCAGAACCGAGGCAACAAAGACTCAGAGGTGAGATACTGGGAGAAGAAATGATTGATCTAGTATGTTCTTTCTGCTGGCTTTGTCATTTGGTATCAGTTGGATAGGAACTTGTTCTCTGCTGCGATAGCCACTGATCTCTTATCAGATCTGAGTGAATCAGCACCTTGCCCTGTTCTCTGCTATCAAATTTTATTTGTCACATGCTCCGTAAACAACAGCTTTGTCACAAGCGTATTTGTCACATACTTCGTATCTCACCTGAACACTGCACCTTACTTATTAGTAAGGTATGTGTGTGTGTGTGTGTGTAGTCTCTGGTAGAACCTTGAGCAGGCAGGAACCATATTTGTTCTATGATACTATCACACTGAAGATTGCTCAACAGGTTGAAGTTGAGGTCATAAAACTATCCATCCCTTTAGCTTTGCTGGCTTTTGTGTGAATCTATCTGCCCAGACAGGTAATGTATCGTATCCTATCCCTGGGGGTTGAGTAGTACCTCATCAGCACTGTAACAGCAGGGGACAAATAGCCATAAAGAGATCAGCACCATGTTTTCAACTTCTCACCAAATGTTTCATTGCAATAACATTCTTTACTTGGAAGGTATGTGGTTTGAAGTTGGAACTTAATGCCAACATTATTGCACATTTAAATGTTCCAGTTGGGATTCCCCCAGCCCCATTTCTCCGAGCCCTGGGGGAGTGAGTGCAATGAAGCGGCTCTCAGGTGTGAGTGCTCACACCGAAGGCTGAGTGCATTCCTCACACACAATTAAAGGGAGGTGGGGTAGAACCCAGGTGTGAGTGCTCACACAGTAGGCTGAGAGCATTCCTCACACACAATTAAAGGGAGGGGGGTAGAACCCAGGTGTGCCTCTTCTTCTCTGACTCACACAGAGCCACTGGTCAGCAGAAGCCTTTCTCCCATTCAAGGTTTTTGTGGTTATATTTCGGAAGGGGTTTCAGGGGGAAGCCAGCGGCTACATTGTCGGTAAATCAGAAAGAAGAAGTTGAGTTCTTCAATGAAGTGAGTAGTCGCGTTTGGAAACCTAAGTCACCCCACAGTTACACTTTGATGAGCTCTTTTGTTGGAGTCCAGGGTAAACCATGGCGTTCCACTCCCTCAGAGCCCTGCTATCAGCTATGCTGTAATGAGAGAGAGAGAGAGAGAGAGAGAGATGCAGTAGGGAGGGACAGCCAAGCCAGCAGGGATTAACACATGTGGGGTTACATCAAAGGGAGGCCAGGGGCACAGGAAGGGGCTATTGGGGGGGGCTGGCTGAAAAAGTGGATGCATTTAGTTGATGAGCCTTTGGCTTTCTGGTTGGAGATAACGAAGTAGAAGGATAATTGTGGAGAGGAGGAAGGGAGGGGCGTTGTTATTAAAAGGGGCCAATTTAGGACATTAGGGAAGATTTGAGTGAGTGCCCATGGTCCCTCAATCTGTGGTGGTGGTGGTGGGGGGGATTGTTCCAAAGACTGTACAGAACGATACAGTCCAGCAGCACAAACCCCGGATATATCTGGCTTCCTGAAGGGAGCGAGACTGAACAGTATTCCAGGGAGTTCCCTGTAGTCAAACTGCCTGGACCAGAACTAGTTTCTATCAGTCTGCAGGTTGTCTCTCCAGCTGATAGTAACACTGGGTGGGCGTACAAAGAACAGCACTAGTGGCCTTTGTTATTCCAGGGCCGGTCCCCAAATGACAGGAAAGGCACAATGGGCAACACACGTTTCCAAAGTTTACATTGGAAGACCCCTTGATTTCCAAAGCAAATTCCCCCTCTGTTTCCATTGTCCAATGGGGTTTACAGCAGAACTAGTTGGACACAGTGTGGCTGTTATGGTCCTCTCTCCACTCAGTAATGAGGCCCATTAAAATACATTCCTAGAGAGGTTTAAATCAGACCTGTGTTTTAGGATTGGGATTCCTTTCTGACCGCACCACTGTCAGAGCAGTTCGGATGTGGTCAGTGCTGGTCCTCTCGGTTTATTGTCTCTGGGGTACAGTGGTTTAGATAAGTTCCTGGACTGTCTGGCGGTCCTGGTCAAAGACCCCGACCACATTTGGACCATGACCCTAGCTGTCCGCAGCCACAGTGGCTTTCACACCAGACTCTGGGGTGGATCTGTTCTGCAGCTGTGTTCTGCTTCTGGGGCCAGGAGGAGCCTGAATGGCTCTCTGTTCCCCCAGTTTTGCTGAGCTAAGGCAAAACCCCATTCATCCTGCAGCATAGATTTCATAAGACTGATTTTTTTCTTTTCTTTTTTTTTCTTTCCTAAACATGTCTAAGAGCATTATATTTAGGGTTGTTTTTGAAGAGGTCTCTCTCACAGTTTATGAATTCATTACCTCAGATCTGCAGTGCTTTGATATGTGTGCTGCTGTTTGCAGCAGACCAGTGCATTGGCAGGGGAGTGTTGCGCTCAGTACAGGGGAGTGAAGCGGGATTACATGGTGTGATGCTTCTCTCACGCGACAAGGGCTCCAGGGCCTGTTCTGACTCGCACCCACAAACCCCACACCACCCCCTGTGACTCCTAAAAAAAGACTGAGACTTCCAGTATTCTAGTGCCTGTTTAGGACGAGGCCTGTGAGTTCCTCTCTATCTCTCACTGGTGGTCTTTCGTCTAGTCTCACATCAGTTTTACTCTGGCTGTCCAAACACAGCACCGTCCTGTCTCGTACCTCACTGAACTCTGGGAGACGGGAGTTAAATGATGAGGCCTTTTGTCGTCCTATGTTTGAGTGACTGAACAGTCCCAAATCTCACGGTCAGTTTGCTGTAGTTAAGCCATAATGCTGAGTAGTTGTGTAGTGTGTGTGTGTGTGTGTGTTTGTGTGTGATAGAGTGAGTGTGTTGGACAGCTGAGAGCAGGGGTCCCATGCATTCCTGGCATGCCTCCAGGCCCCTTCTCTGGTCGGCGCCTCTGGGCTGCAGTCTGAAAGGGGGTCTTTGTGCTCCCCCAGCCTGTCCTGGGCTCCTCAGTCCTCACATGATGGAGGCAACAGCTGCTGGGGCTGCTGCTTCCTCCTGCCCGCAGTCTCTATGGCCTGACCCCAGCTCCAAACCCCTCCTCCCTTTTGGAGGGAGTGTCATCAATAGGGATTCATGGCTGGCATCATCAGGGCCATGTCATATCAGATATGGGGAAGCTTCTAGCTGTTTCCTGTTGAGGCTTCTGCTAAAGGAGTTGACGTTCTGATGGTTGAGGTTTATGATAAAGGAAGTTGAGAATCTGAGGCCTAATCTGTGTTTCCCCCTTCTCTCTCTTCTCTCCAGGAACCCAGCAACAAGCGTGTCCGTCCTCTCGGCAGAGTGACCTCGCTGGCTAACTTCATCTCCCCCGTGAGGAATGGGGCCGTCCGGCGCTTCGGCCAGACCATCCAGTCCATATCCTTCCGGGGCGATGGCAGTGGTGGCAAGACGCCGGGCGTGCCCCAGAAGCCATGCAGTAAGGCGGCGGCGCCCACGCCGCCCAAGAGACGCAACAGCACGCTGTGGTCAGAGACCTTAGACGTCCACCAGAAGGGCACCTTCTCCACCAAGGAGATCAAGAGACAGGAGGTGAGAGTAAACACCGTCACCTTAGACTTCTCAAATCTCTTTTCACACAAATCCCAATATAGAAAGTATGGGAACTTGGCTGCAACCATAGATGGTGTGATTAGATTAGAACGGTGTGAGGTGAGAGACTGAACCACATACCTGATGTCTAGTTCGGCTGGCCCTGCTAAAGCGCTCCTGATGGCTGAGTGCGCTCCAGGTCACAAAGCCAGACGCCACTGTATTCAGCCTAGCCCGGGACAGAGTTATTAAAGCCAGACGCCACTGTATTCAGCCTAGCCCGGGACAGAGTTATTAAAGCCAGACGCCACTGTATTCAGCCTAGCCCGGGACAGAGTTATTAAAGCCAGACGCCACTGTATTCAGCCTAGCCCGGGACAGAGTTATTAAAGCCAGACGCCACTGTATTCAGCCTAGCCAGACGGGCCTACAGAGTTATTAAAGCCAGACGCCACTGTATTCAGCCTAGCCCGGGACAGAGTTATTAAAGCCAGACGCCACTGTATTCAGCCTACAGCCAGACGGGACAGAGTTATTAAAGCCAGACGCCACTGTATTCAGCCTGTAGCCTAGCCCGGGACAGAGTTATTAAAGCCAGACGCCACTGTATTCAGCCTAGCCCGGGACAGAGTTATGTATTCAGCCTAGCCCGGGAGCCAGACGCCACTGTATTTATTAAAGCAGCCACTGTATTCAGCCCTGGGACAGAGTTATTAAAGCCAGCGGGACAGAGTTATTAAAGCCAGACGCCACTGTATTCAGCCTAGCCCGGGACAGAGTTATTAAAGCCAGACGCCACTGTAACAGCCAGACAGAGTTATTAAAGCCACTGTATTCAGCCTAGCCAGAGTTATTAAAGCCAGGGTATTCAGAGCCCGGGACAGAGTTATTAAAGCCAGACGCCACTGTATTCAGCCTAGCCCGGGACAGAGTTATTAAAGCCAGACGCCACTGTAAAGCCACAGAGTTATTAAAGCCAGCCACTGTATTCAGCCTAGCCCGGGACAGAGTTATTAAAGCCAGACGCCACTGTATTCAGCCTAGCCCGGGCCTACAGAGTTATTAAAGCCAGACGCCACTGTATTCAGCCTAGCCCGGGACAGAGTTATTAAAGCCAGACGCCACTGTATTCAGCCTAGCCCGGGACAGAGTTATTAAAGCCAGACGCCACTGTATTCAGCCTAGCCCGGGACAGAGTTATTAAAGCCAGACGCCACTGTTCAGCCTTCAGCAGAGTTATTAAAGCCAGACGACACACTGTATTCAGCCCCGGGACAGAGTTATTAAAGCCAGACGCCACTGTATTCAGCCTAGCCCGGGACAGAGTTATTAAAGCCAGACGGTATTCAGCCTAGCAGAGTTATTAAAGCCAGACGCCACTGTATTCAGCCTAGCCCGGGACAGAGTTATTAAAGCCAGAGTTATTAAAGCAGAGTTAGCCTTAAAAAGCCAGACGCCACTGTATTCAGCCTAGCCCGGGACAGAGTTATTAAAGCCAGACGCCACTGTATTCAGCCTAGCCCGGGACAGAGTTATTAAAGCCAGACGCCACTGTATTCAGCAGCCTTAAAGCCAGACGGGACAGACAGAGTTATTAAAGCCAGACGCCACTGTATTCAGCCTAGCCCGGGACAGAGTTATTAAAGCCAGACGCCACTGTATTCAGCCTAGCCCGGGACAGAGTTAGCCAGACGCCACTGTATTAAGCCTGTAGCCACAGAGTTATTGTATTCAGCCTAGCCAGCCACTGTATTCAGCCTAGCCCCCGGGACAGAGTTATTAAAGCCAGACGCCACTGTATTCAGCCTAGCCCGGGACAGAGTTATTAAAGCCAGACGCCACTGTATTCAGCCTAGCCCGGGACAGAGTTATTAAAGCCAGACGCCACTGTATTCAGCCTAGCCCGGGACAGAGTTATTAAAGCCAGACGCCACTGTATTCAGCCTAGCCCGGGACAGAGTTATTAAAGCCAGACGCCACTGTATTCAGCCTAGCAGCCTAGCCGGGACAGAGTTATTAAAGCCAGACGCCACTGTATTCAGCCTAGCCCGGGACAGAGTTATTAAAGCCAGACGCCACTGTATTCAGCCTAGCCCGGGACAGAGTTATTAAAGCCAGACGCCACTGTATTCAGCCTAGCCCGGGACAGAGTTATTCAGCCTAACAGAGTTATTAAAGCAGACGCCACTGTATTCAGCCTAGCCCGGGACAGAGTTATTAAAGCAGAGTGTATTCAAACAGCCAGACGCCACTGTATTCAGCCTAGCCCGGGACAGAGTTATTAAAGCCAGACGCCACTGTATTCAGCCTAGCCCGGGACAGAGTTATTAAAGCCAGACGCCACTGTATTCAGCCTAGCCCGGGACAGAGTTATTAAAGCCAGACGCCACTGTATTCAGCCTAGCCCGGGACAGAGTTATTCAAACAGCCAGACGCCACTGTATTCAGCCTAGCCCGGGACAGAGTTATTAAAGCCAGACGCCACTGTATTCAGCCTAGCCCGGGACAGAGTTATTAAAGCCAGACGCCACTGTATTCAGCCTAGCCCGGGACAGAGTTATTAAAGCCAGACGCCACTGTATTCAGCCTAGCCCGGGACAGAGTTATTAAAGCCAGACGCCACTGTATTCAGCCTAGCCCGGGACAGAGTTATTAAAGCCAGACGCCACTGTATTCAGCCTAGCCCGGGACAGAGTTATTAAAGCCAGACGCCACTGTATTCAGCCTAGCCCGGGACAGAGTTATTAAAGCCAGACGCCACTGTATTCAGCCTAGCCCGGGACAGAGTTATTAAAGCCAGAGGGCTGGGCGCTTTTCCTGCCCCCTTTGCACTGTTTTTCTCTTTTGATTCTCATACAAGAGTTCAGACTTTTGTTTGTTTTGAAAGACCCCTCGGTATTTGTGCTGCGTGAGCTAAGTGGGGTTAGAAGCGGTCAGGGCCCAGTCTGTCACCAGTCTGTTCCAGAGCTGGTGTCTGACGTCACTAATGTACCCCTGGCCTGGCAGACCTCTCAACCAACTGTCAGAATACTCTCAAACCATAGACAACACAGAGAGAGTAATTGAGAGAGAAGGGACACAAGAATTTGGCAACTCATTGACCTCAGTAATTTGGCGTTGATTTGGCCTCTTACTTTAATATGTCCTCAGTAATTTGGTGTCCTTTTTAGTTTAATGTGTTTTAATTTGGCATGGCCTCCTGTTCCATGGTGTTTTAAATATGTATTTCATCTCCTTTGTCCTCAGGCCATATTTGAGTTGACTCGCGGAGAACAGGACCTGATTGAGGACCTCCAGCTCGCACGCAAGGTTCGTACTTTAATTCAAACCCTCCGAGAGTGCATATCAGGCAAACAGATTAAATCTGACGAGTTGGAAGCTCTCCTCTAAACATGACTGACCATTACCCGTGAGCTATAAAAATAAATGATTCCATTTCTATCTCACTAAAACCTTTCCTCCAGAGCTATTCTTAGGCTCCCACTCTCTTTATAAATAAACCGTAAGCTGTTGAATGACCGCTTGGCTCTATTTTCCTCTCTCCTCCAGGCGTACCACGACCCCATGCTGAAGTTGAGTATCATGTCGGAGGAGGAGCTGAGCCATATCTTTGGGGACCTGGATGCCTACATCCCCCTCCACGAGGACCTGCTGGCCCAGCTGGCCAGAGCCACCGGCCCCGACGGCACCGTGGGACAGATAGGACAAATCGTCGTCAGCTGGGTAAGTACCAGGGCCCGTGCCCACTCAATTCTGGCCTCTCTCTATCTTTCTCTACCTGTGTGTTTAGCAGGGACTAAAGTGTTGAAGATGCCATAAAGATGCCCCTTTATGACATGGCGTATCTGTATGTTTATCTAGCAGAGAATGGCCAAAGTGCTAACGGTACGGTACATCTCTCTCCCCTCCAGTTGCCAGGGCTGAATGCATACCGAGACTACTGCAGTAACCAGGTAGCGGCCAAGGCCCTGTTGGACCAGAAGAAACAGGACCGGAGGGTGCAGGACTTCCTGCAGCGCTGCCTGGAGTCTCCCTTCAGCAGGAAGCTGGACCTGTGGAGCTTCCTTGACATCCCCCGCTCCCGCCTGTTCAAATACCCCCTCCTGCTCAAGGAGATCCTCAAACACACGGCGCCCGAGCACCCTGACACGCCCCACCTGGAGCTAGCGGTGAGTGGAGACACCCACAAACACTTATGAATACAGCGTTCTGAAACATCAAATATATCATTGTATCCTATCCGTTTGTGACTATAACTGTGTGTGTGTCTCTCCAGATCACCATCATCCAGGGTGTGTTGTCTGACATCAACATGAAGAAGGGTGAGTCAGAGAGCCAGTACTACATAGACAAGCTGGAGTATCTGGACGACAGGCAAAGAGACCCGCGCATCGACCAGTGCAAGAGTCTGTTGTGTCACGGCGAGCTACGCAACAAGAGCGGAACAGTGAGTTTAGAAGACACGCATACACACACATTATAATGCTAAAATACACACACTCGCACCCAAATCCACCTAAAGCAATGATTCTTCCCTGGCTCCTTCTAACCCTCACGTGCACAAACTTGAGCTCTGCACCCCCAAATAAGGCAATCGGGGCCAAAACCTGGACCTTTTTTCATTTAAAACGAACCGAATAACACAACACATGAATTACATAATCACATGAGAATCTCTACCAATGATTAATCCTCAGGAAAAAAAACATCTGTTGGCAGATGAGAATATGAGAAACTATGCTTGAAATTAAAAAAACCTTGCAATGATCTGATTTTTAACATATATATATGATTTATTCCTTTCTTTTGTCCTCCAGAAGCTGCATGTGTTCCTGTTCACAGAGCTGTTGGTGATGACCCGGCCTGTGACGCGGAACGAGCACCACTGTTTCCAGGTGTACCGGCAGCCAATCCCGGTGCAGGACCTGGTGCTGGAGGACCTGCAGGATGGAGACGTCAAAATGGGTGGCTCCTTCAGAGGAGCATTCAGTAACTCAGACAAAGGTGAGCCCTCACCTATGACCCCTCCCCTATGACCTTCCATGTCTATCTGGAGGTCAAAGCCTGTAACTGAAAGTGATGGTTAATTTAACGTCTTGTTCTCTGTTCATCTCCTCAGCCAAGAACATCTTCCGTGTGCGTTTCCATGACCCGTCTCGGGGCCAGTCCCACACGCTGCAGGTCAACGACGTCTTCCACAAGCAGCAGTGGCTCAACTGCCTGCGCAGCGCCATCTCCGTCCACCACCCCGCCGATGTCACCACGCCCACTTCCTCCCCGGCAGCCGACGCCCACTCCAAGCGGCACTCCTCCAAAATCTCCTCCGTCATCCACACGGAGGAGGCCGACGAGAACTGCCCTTTGACGCCCGCAGGTGCAACGTCCGCCTCCAGTTCTCTATGCGGGGACGAGACCCCCAGTCCCACCTCAACGTCTCCCTCCTCATCGTCTCCCTCCTCCCGCTCCTCATCCTCCTCTTCATCACCACTATCCTCCCCGTCGCCCAAACACAAAACCAAAAAGGACAAGCGCTCCCTCAGTGCTTTAGGGAAGAGGAAGGAGACCATGGTGTAGTTAGAGGGGAGAAAATGGACTCCTTGGCGAGCGGACAATATGTTTGTACATAAGGGGGGGGGCGTGTCCCCTCCCCATGGGACTTTTATTTATGCATCTGTGTGCTTATTACAACAGTGTTTTGTGTTACTGTCCCCATTGGCAGCTATTTACATTACCCTTCCATCCCTCCACTGTTTGGTTCTGTCCACAAAGGGGCTAAGTGCATACCATTCAGTATTCTGGAGAGGCCTGCTTGGCTTTCAGTAATTAGAGAGAAGTCGTGCATATAGTCCTGTTTACTATTTGATTTTTTTTTAATTGAAGTTTTACTCCTTTTTTTCCCAATCTGAAATGACTGTAGCTCTGTTTAAAACTGTTTCTAGCTTTTTGCTGTTGCTATTGAACACTTTTTGGGGAGGTGGATAGAAGGGAAGAGTTCCCACAATAGATGAGATACGAAACTGAAAACTATACATTTTGATAAGTCTGATTTGTAGCTGTATTGGAGGACGGGTCTTATTTTTGTACATTCCTAATAACAGATATTTTTTTATGGTCCGGACACCTTTTTGCATCACCTGCAGTTGAAGGCATTAACTTTAATCAAATCACATTTTAATGCGAAAAAAACATGAATTGCTACAGAATTGTAGTAATTTTATGTCAAAACGCATATCAAATGAGATTTTGTTTTACTATAATGTAAAAACAATTTAAACTGAGCCATGTTGGTTTAAAAAGCTGACTCTTCCAAATGAAAATTGATCACTTTTCAATGTAGCAATTTTGCATGGAGCTTTAGTTGTTGACACTGCCACTCCCCAGCCACAGTACTGGCAGGAGCATATACATGCTTGTCTGATGGGTTGGGATCTACTAAGGAGATGACGTATAGCTGAAAGAAACCACAAAGATGGGTTGAGAAAAGCAAGAGTATGTTAGAAGAAGATTTAAGAGATGTGGAAAAAAGAGGGAAATGTTGAATGTGTTTGAACTGAGAAGTTGGGGGTTTTTGTTTTCAAGGTGTGTGTAGCCACTAGCCACGCAATGATGGAGCTGTGATGTGGTGCCTTGTCCAAAAATGAAGGTTTGAGGCACTGGTCAAAAGCCAGTGAGAAAAATGAAAAGAAAGTCTATGTATGTTATAGGGAGAAAACAGATGAAGGTGTTCTGAAAGTGTTGAAGAAGGAAAATGAATGAGGTTTGACTGTTTGAAAAGGGGATGGTAAAGAACTGTACTGGAAAGTAAAGGGCTGTGATATGACTGCCATGGCCTATATGTAATGTGGTGTAAAAACAACACAAAAATCTATAATAAAGATCTGTGTAAGAGTTGCATCTGACCTCTTGAGTTACTATCTTCCTTTCTGTTTACTACCTCAGTGGACTGAATGATCTGACCTGAATAACTACATGTGTCATACATAAACACACCATCATCATTGGCTGTTGGTTGCTGTCTGGGTAACTGTTTTTGAGTTCTCTGAATTGCTTAGATAGTTAATGGCGTGACGACAATGTTTACACCATTATGGCATCTCTTAGTCTTGCTTATAACAGGCAAATCACATTTACGTAAGTATTCAGACCCTTTACTCAGTACTTTATTGAAGCACCTTTGGCAGCGATTACAGCCTTGAGTCTTCTTTGGTATGATGCTACAAGCTTGGCACCTGTATTTGGGGAGTTTCTCCCATTCTCTGCAGATCCTCTCAAGCTCTGTCAGGTTGGATGGGGAGCGTCGCTGCACTGAGCGTCGCTGCAAAGCCACTGCTGCGTTGTCTTGGCTGTGTGCTTAGTGTCGTTGTCCTGAGCGCTCGGGAGCAGGTTTTCATCAAGGATCTCTCTGTACTTTGCCCTCTTAATCTTTCCCTCGATCCTGACTACTCCCAGACCTTGCTGCTGAAAAACATCCTTGCATAGTCACTTTAACTATACATTCATGTACATACTACCTCAATCGGGCCAACCAACTAGTGCTCCCACACATTGGCTAACCGGGCTATATGCATTGTGTCCCGCCACCCACCACCCACCAAACCCTCTTTTACGCTACTGATACTCACTGTTTATCATATATGCATAGTCACTTTAACCATATCTACATGTACATACTACCTCAATCAGCCTGACTAAACGGTGTCTGTATGTAGCCTCGCTACTTTTATAGCCTCGCTACTGTATATAGCCTGTCTTTTTACTGTTGTTTTATTTCTTTACTTAACTATTGTTCACCTAACACCCTTTTTGCACTATTGGTTAGAGCCTGTAAGTAAGCATTTCACTGTATAAGGTTTACCGACACCTGTTGTATTCGGCGCAGGGGACAAAAAACTTTGATTTGATTAGATTTTTTGCTGCCATCACCATGCTTCACCGTAGGGATGGTGCCAGGTTTCCTCCAAATGTGACGCCAAAGATTTCAATCTTGGTTTCATCAGACCAGATAATCTTGTTTCTCGTGATCTGAGAGTCTTTTAGATGCCTTTTGGGAAACTCAAAGCAGGCTGTCATGTGCCTTTTACTGAGTAGTGGCTTCTGTCTGGCCACTCTACCATAAAGGCCTGATTGGTGGAGTGCTGCAGAGATGGTTGTCCTTCTGGATGGTTCTCCCATCTCCATAGAGGAACTCTGGAGCTCTTGATCACCTCCCTGACCAAGACCCTTCTCCCCCAAGCTCTAAGAAGAGTCTTGGTGGTTCCAAACTTATTCCATTTAAGAACGATGGAGGCCACTGTGTTCTTGGGGACTTTCAAAGCGGCAGACATTTTTTGGTACCCTTCCCCAGATCTATGGCTTGACACAATCTGGTCTCGGAGCTCTACGGACAATTACTTTGACCTCATGGCTTGGTTTTTGCTCTGACATGCACTGTCAACTGTGGGACCTTATATAGACAGGTATGTACTTTTCCAAATCATGTCCAATCGACTGAATTTACCACAGGTGGATCAATGGAAACAGGATGCACCTGAGCTCAATTTTGAGTCTCAGAGGAAAGGGTCTGAATACTTATGCAAATAAGGTATATGTTTTTTATTTGTAATACATTTAGAAAAAAATCTAAAAACATGTTTTACTTTGTCGTTATGTGGTATTGTGTGTAGATTGATGAGGGCATTTGTTTATTTAATCATTTTTAGAAGGGAAGAGGCCTGAATACTTTCTGAATGCTCTGTACCTCAGTCTGTCCCCAGGTCTTCCATTCCTCACAACACCACTGACCGTATTAACAGCCTCACTCTGAAAGGGGGGACTTAACGGACGGACCATCAAAACCCTTTAATACCATTAGCATGTTAACAGTGGCAATTGGGGGTTCATATCGGTTGTTATGACAAGAGAGACCAGATTTGGTGTTTTTTAACCTTCATTTAACAACAATTTCTTATTTACAATGACGGCCTACCAAAAGCCAAAAGGCCTGGGACAAAAAAAATATATATAGGACAATAAAAAGAGAGACAACATAACACTACATAGAGAGAGACCTAAGACAACAGCATAGCATGGCGACAACAACATGGTAGCAACAAAACATGGCAGCAGCACAACATGGTAGCATAAAAAACATGGTACAAACATTATTGGGCACAGACAACAGCACAAAGGCAAGAAGGTAGAGACAAACTAACCACCAACCAAAGGACATCCAGTCAACTTGACACAACTGTGGGAAGCATTGGAGTCAACATGGGTCAGCATCCCTGTGGAACGCTTTTGACACCTTGTAGAGTCCATGACCCAACGAATTGAGGCTGTTCTGAGGGCAAGAAAAGGAGGTACAACTCAATATTAGGAAGGTGTTCTTAGTGTTTGGTAAACTCAGTGTATAAGGTGTGTGTCCAATAATGTGATTGGTAATATTAGTGCCAACATAAGTATGGAGTTAAGTTTTGGGCTATGAGAGAGAGAGAGAGAGAGAGAGAGAGAGAGAGAGAGAGAGAGAGAGAGAGAGAGAGAGAGAGAGAGAGAGAGAGAGAGAGAGAGAGAGGTAGGGAGTCCATTGCAGACATCACTGTAAACACATTCATGTCCAGCAGCATAAAGTGCTGTTAGACTGGTTTAACTTACAGCCATTTTAATTGGTCTCTATGCAGCCAGTGCTGCTTGGCAGGGCTGAGCTCGGGTTCAGCTTTTATGGAGAAATGGCCTCATGTCTGCTTTTCAGTAATAGGAGAATTCTCAGAGCATTCGCTCATTCTCTCCACAAAGCAAACCTGCTGTTGCATTTTTACTTTAACCCAGGCCCTATATACACAAGTACATAATTGTTACAATTCAACAAATGGACACTTAACTTTATTTGCCAGTGAGGTAATATAAGGATCCTATCAAGTGTCTGTATTCAGTAGAAACTAAAACATTTACTTATATTGTTTTTATCTGCTTGAGGAAAGGGATATTTTGTGTTTTTTTCCTACAAAGAAAGTCCAAATGAGAAATGATTGTCAGTAATTGTCATGTAACAACTCTGACTGAGACTAAACATGAACCAGTGTCAGCTCACTGCTTGAGGGGTTGTTAGGCTCCAAGCCCTCTGACAAATATTACAACTCCCTCATCACTGTGTTCAACTCTGACTGAAACTAAACATGAACCAGTGTCAGCTCACTGCTTGAGGGGTTGTTAGACTCCAAACCCTCTGAAAATATTACAACTCCCTCATCACTGTGTTCAACTCTGACTGAAACTAAACATGA
The DNA here is from genome assembly GCF_021184085.1 of Oncorhynchus gorbuscha. Taxonomy (NCBI): domain Eukaryota; kingdom Metazoa; phylum Chordata; class Actinopteri; order Salmoniformes; family Salmonidae; genus Oncorhynchus; species Oncorhynchus gorbuscha. The sequence goes on along the minus strand of NC_060186.1, from coordinate 15,332,486 downwards.
ACCAGTGTCAGCTCACTGCTTGAGGGGTTGTTAGGCTCCAAGTCCTCTGAAAGTATTACAACTCCCTCATCACTGTGTTCAACTCTGACTGAAACTAAACATGAACCAGTGTCAGCTCACTGTTAGTTCTAAACATGAACCAGTGTCAGCTCAAGGGGTTGTTAGGCTCCAAGCCCTCTGAA